>NC_057864.1:171166063-171466063 GCF_019393635.1 Dromiciops gliroides | reverse complement strand
GGTCACATGACCCATGGCCTGGCAGGACAGTGAAGTCCTGAACCATGACAAGGTGAATGGTTCAGCAACCCATTCGAAGCCTGTCCAAACCCACACAGAAATAATAAGTATGGATTTCCTCTGTTTGGAAGGACAACAAGAATGCACGGGAAGAAGTCTCCAGAACCAACGGCCTGGAGCTTTGGAAAGAGTGGGAGGTTTGAGAAGGGGATAATATGAAGACTAGGGATTTCTTCATTCTTTGTAGTTGTATCCCCAGCACCAAAGTGTCTGACACATAAATACTTATTGATTTATTATATGGTACAAAATTTTACAATTTACAAAGTGCATTGAATACTTTGTCCCATTTGATTCTCATAATGACTACGGGAGTAAGTGAGATTAATGTTATTCCAATTATATAGATGGGGAGTTTAGAGAGTTAAGCCTTGTTTAAGGTTTCACAGCTAACATTTAAAAGAATTGGGCCTTGAACTCAGGTCTTTGGACTCTAAAACCAGTACTCTTAACTTTCTCTTATTTAGAGATAATATTTTTGGAAGAGAAGCTAAGATGGGATGGAGGACTCCTTTGAACAAGTGATCTCCAATCTCCAATATTTCTCGTGGACAAAATCACAACAACAATATTGTGAGATTTCTTCTTCCTGAAATCTTTGGTACTTTTAATCTTTTCCCTCTTTTATTTTCCTTATCACTCACTTCTTGACTCCCTCCCCTCTGATTGTGATTTCCTTGTGGGTTGGCTCTCAAAGCATCTCAGCCTCCTCCCACAAGGGGCAATTCAGGGTTCACCAGCCTAGATCTTTGCCCCAACTGTCTTTTGGGTGGTCAGAACTAGACTCAGGGGGATGCCATACTCTTTCTCATAGCTCCCCACAGACCCAGTATCCTGTAACCTGTCCCACCCGCTTTGTTCCCTAGTTCTTTGTCCCAGCACTAGAAATTCAGAGTTTTGCAGCTTTGGTGCTTTTGGATTGTAACTCCTGGCAAACTTTTGCTCCTGAAAGGCCATAGCCAAACTGGCTGTTGAGGCCTAGGCAAACCTCTGCAGTCTGAGCAGGGTCTTTATATTATTGGAAAGAGGAAGGTGGGAAATAGGTTTAGGAGTGGGTTTTATGTTATGTCCTTGGGTCGGCTAGTACAGCCTCACTGATGGTAGTGAAGGAGGGGCACTGAGTGGGTTCAGGGTCAGAGGAGCAGAGTTTTTGGATTTGGGGACTTATTTTCTTTTTAATCTTCTTTTGGATTTTGGGTGTTTTAGGCCATGGAAATAGCTGAAGTTACTTTATCTTTAGTGCATAATTTATGTTATGGAGAGGTTTGCAAGGTTGTGAGGATAGGAGAAAATTTCTAGTCTGTCTTCTTGTTACTCGTATAGTCCAGAATTCTATAGCAATGATTTGAACTCAGGTTTCTCTCTCCTTAGAGAGAGCATCCAATATCTAGACAACCTTTGACTTCAATTTAATATCATATTAGCTGTTTGATTAACTCAGTCCCTTAATTTCTTTGGGTTTCAGTTAACTCATCTCCAAAATAAAGAGTTTGGACTTAATGACAGCCAGTATGATCCAATGGTCTCTGATGATTCACTATTTTGCACTAAAGAGAAACCTAAGTAGCTTTACCTGAGTGGCATGAGTGATTGTTTGGCTCTTCCATAAATTTAATATCTTGAAGCAGGTGCTATGGGGTACTTAGAGTTTGATCAGACATTGCAGATGCCAAGGTCATCCACTGCATTCTGGGCCATCTCCAGTTGTCTTAACTTTTTTCTTGCCACTGGACTTTGATGACTGGAAGAAAGAGTGAAGTTGATGACTTTGTGAACTCTATCTCACTTATATCCAAATCACATGCAAGTGAAGACATCACTCTGTGATGGTATTGGTGCTTTTTGAAAATGGAAGATGAACAACAAGAACGTTCAATATGTTCTGCTTTATTTTATAGTGTCAGTCATTTCACAGGGGCCTGGTATGGAGAAATATATATTCATTTTGGAGACCTGGGCAGAAATGACACGTTGATATATGCTTGTTGAAGATATTCTCTCCAGCCAAGGCCTTCAACATTGAGGCCAAACATCAGTACTTTTCCCCCCATATGTAAATCACTCCTCTGGTCCTAAGGTAGTTAGTTTTCATAAGCATGCTCCACTGTTGATGAGTACCTCATGTCACATTCATATGTATATAGTTTTCTCTAAGAGAAAACCTGACAGAATAAGTTCCTAAGAAAATGTTGGATGAGCTTTCAGAAAGTTTCTCTGACCTTCATGTTTTTCATCTGTCTATCCTGAATCTTGATGCTGGAACCAATGGTTTGAAGAAGAGACTATACCTATCCTTGGAGTTTTGTTGAATGAATGAAAAGCATTTATAAAGTTTTTACTATGTGCCAGAAACTATACTAAGCTCTGTGGATACAAATATGAAAAGAAGATAGCCCCCATCCTCAATGTTCTTACATTTTAATAAAGGGGAGACAACACAGATAGGGGAGTGGTGGCCAGTGAAAGGAATTAGCTTTTGAAAAGTCAGAAAGGTGTCAAGGGGGACAATAGACCCTCCATTGCCCCAATAATTAGAGCTATTGACAAAAAGACTTCCACCAATGGAGGTCTTCACTAAGGGTCTAGGTAAAGAATTTTCAGAGAATATCCTTTTTTCAGTTATTATTTCAATTAGTTGTCCAACAAGACTCATTCCAACACTGAGATTCTGTCATTCAGAGAGGGTTAGGTGAAGCAGTGGATAGAGCACTGGGCCTGGAATCAAGAAGCCTTGAGTTCAAAATCTGGTCTCAGATATTTACTAGTTTATTGCCCTGGACAAGTCACTTAACTTCTGTTTCCTCTATTTCCTTGACTACTAAATGTGAATTTAATATAGTTTAATTTAATGTAGCACCTGCTTCCCAGGGTTGTTGTGAGGATCAAATGAATTGATAATTGTAAAGCACTTAGCATTATGCCTAGCACATAGTAGGCACTTAATAAATGCTTGTTTCCTTTCTTCCTGCCTTCCATTCATGGGATTTAGGATCATCTACTCTGATTCTCTCTCTTTTTTTGATGGTGAAAGAGAGGCCCAGAGAGAAGAAATGAATACCCAGTGGTAACATAAGGAAGCAACCAGAAGAGCCAGAATTAAACAAAACCCAGTATTCCCATCATTAGTTCAACCAGTTGTAACACCTTTGAATGAAAGGGATCAGTTACTTGGTCAGTCTATAAAACAAATCCATTGAAATTAGGTTTTAGCATCTGTTATCTGACATAAGGTTTCTTACAGTATAATTATTTTCCTAATTATATTTTTATTAAAATTGGCTTCTTTTGCTACTCACTAAGTGCAGATTGAAATGAAGAACAGGAATGACTATGTGGAATTGGAAACTCAGCCTAATTTTAAAAATCTGTAACACATATAGGCACAAATAGTCAAGAAATAACTTCATTTAAAATTAGTCATTAACTTATACTATTTACTCCACCCCCAATGCCACTCCCAGGTAGATTCCTAGACTTGGTCCCTGAAGATTGGAGGATGTGTGTGTGTGTGTGTGTGTGTGTGTGTGTGTGTGTGTGTGTGTGTGTGTGTATGTGTTGAGTAGGAGAGAAGGAGCTGTGATTTGCATAGACCTAAAGTACTTTGGCAGGAATCCAAACCTTCTCTCTAAGTCTCCATCAACTGAAGTCAATCTGGAAGGTGGACAAGAAGCCTGTACACTCCCATTTAAACCACAAGCCCTCTTGGCATTCTAAGAAGCATGGGCTCCAGTGGTGCAAATAACTAGATATTTAGTTTGGGTCCTTTTTCCCCAAAAGCAAAGAGATGATTCTTTTTTTTTCCTAGGGAGGCAGGAGGAGGAAATGGATAAAAATATTTACATAGCGACCACCTAGGCCAGGTTAAAAAACTCCTGTTCCAGGTGTGAAACTTCAGCCAAGCAAGTCAGTCTCAGTCTCTCTCTCTCTCTCTCTCTCTCTCTCTCTCTCTCTCTCTCTCTCTCTCTCTCTCTCTGTCTCTCTGTCTCTGTCTCTCTCTCTGTCTTTCTGTCTCTGTCTCTCTCTGTCTCTCTCTCCCTCCCTCTCTCTCTGTCTCTCTCTCCCTCCCTCTCTCTCTGTCTCTCTCTGTCTCTCTCTGTCTGTCTCTGTCTCTCTCTCTGTCTCCGTTGCTGCCTCTTTTTGTCTCAGTCTTTGTCTTTCTCTGTCTGTTTCTGTCTCTCTGTCACTGTCTCGTCTCTGTCTCTGTCTTTCTCTGTCAAATTCTCTCTCTCTCTCTCTGTTCCTCTTTCTCAATTTAGAATACAATAGGAGTATACAAAGATCTGAGACAAATCCCTGAAGCAGCTGATCTGACCTCTCCTGCTTTTCTATCCCCTCACTTTACAAACAACAAACAGCCTAGCCACTTGTTTCAAACACAGTGGTTTTTAAAAAGTCTTTTTATCTAATTTTTTCAGTTATAAGAATGTTAGATTCTTTGTTTCCACCCTGACTAGGAAACATATATTTCAGCTGCTTAATCTTTCCCTTCTCTTTAGTACAGTTTGATCCCTGAAAGCTGCTCACACTATAGGATATAATGCTTTTAATTTTAATCAGCTAGACAATTAGGTAGCTAGGCAAGTGAAAGTGGCAGGTATGGAATATTTATTATATAGAAGAGCTTCAAGTAGGCTTTATGAAGCATGAAACAAAAGAAACACAATGCACTTTTCCTGACCTTTAAGGGTTTCTAGTCTAACTGAGAATATCAAGCACACATATTGTAAAGGGATCCTCTAATACCTTATATATGATAAGCCCTTTTAGTTTACCAAAGCATTTTCACATGTTATCTTATTGTATCCCCAAGATCACCCCAAGAAAAAGAAAGCAGTTATAAGAGGAATCAGTGTATAAAGTGCATTTTCATTTTGTGAAGAAACTATTTGGATATAATGTTAACATAGTGATAGATAATATGTATGAATTTGATTTTGGGGGCGATATGTTGTTTACAAGAGACACACATTTTTGAGGGGGAGGTAGGGTAATAAGGGTTAAATGACTTGCTCAGCGTCACAGAGCTAGTAAGTGTCAAGTGTTTGAGGCTAGATTTGAACTCAGGTTCTCCTGAAGCCAGACCATTGCTTTATCCAATGTGCCACCTAGTGCCCCAATATGTATGAATTTGAAATATTCATAACACCAATATCATTTTTATTCATGTTTTTGAAAGGAAGAATTGTATGATTACATATACCTTAAGGGAAAAGAATCAATGACTTAATTTGTAGAGGGGACTCCTAGATGATGAAATTAGTCGGTACTGATTCAGCTGAACACCTTCTTTACAACTTTAAGTTTCAAGTACATGTACAACCCATATCAGATTGCTTGTCTTCTCAATGGTTGGGGAGTGGGGTGGGGAGGAAGGATAGAGAATTGGGAAGTAAATTCTTTAAAAATGAATGTTAAAAATTGCTTTTACATGTAATTGGGGAAAAATGAAATATTAAATTAAAAAAACAACAACTTAGTCTTAAGAGACTTGCCTATAGCACTGACAGGTTAAGTGATTTGCCCACTGTCACATACCCAGGATTTGTCAGTGGTGGGATTTGAAACCAGGCCTTCCTATCTTTGAGACCATTTGTCTATTCACTATCCCTTCCCCTGCCATTTATAAATAATCGTGTTGAGTTTTAGTGGGGTTAAATTACTTGGCTAGTTGACTTCTGAACTAGGATTAAAATCCAAGTCTTTTTACTCCCATTTCCAAATACTTTCCATTCATACTTCTATGAAATCCTTGGCTCCAGTGGGGGAAAACAATTCTAAAAACTAAGATTTCTTGAAGATGGGGAATAGATTAAAGAACCTCTACAAGGCTCTTTTTTATCAAAGACTTCCATAACCCTGAAGCCCAAGGTAGATCCAGGGCTTCTCACTTTTATACTAACTAGGAATATTTAGACTCAGGAAATAAACTGCACTCAGTCTCCTCCTATGTAATATTGGGTTATTCCTGTGTATTGGGTTAAGGGTTCTTGAAGGGAAGAAGCACTTACTGTGTGCTAGTCTCTGTGTTCAATGCTTTACAAATATTATCTCAGCTGATCCTCACAACAACCCTGGGGTTAAGTTCTATTATCCCCATTTTACAGATGAAGGAATTAAAGTAGACAGAGGTTGTCACTTTCTCTGGGTCAAACGGCTAGTTAGTGTCTAGGGTTTGATTTCAATTCAGGTGAGTTTGACTTCAGTCCCAGCACTCTGTCTACTTTGCCACCTGGCTGTCTTTATGGTTCTTTGGTTCTCCATCTCTAAAGACTTGGGAAGGATAGAGTAGGTAAGTGATAAGACTCAGGTGAGATTGCCAAGGAAAGGCTTTAAAGAACAAGTGTGGGGGGGGCAGCTAGGTGGCTCAGTGGATAGAGCACTGGCCTTGGATGCAGAAGGACCTGAGTTCAAATCCGGCCTCAGATACTTGACACTTACTAGCTGTGTGACCTTGGGCAAGTCACTTAACCCCAATTGCCTCACCCAAAAAAAGAACAAGTGTGTATAGGGGCAACTCTTGAAGGAGGTGAAGGAAATGGATTAATTTTAAAAAGGGGGGATCAGCATTCTAGGTAACTTGTGAACAGGAATAGAAGCTGTTTGCAAGGAATTTCAAGTGAATTTGTTTAACTAGAGATGAGGGCCTTTAATATAATTGACTGCTTCTTGCCTATGACCATCACATATAGCATTAAAGACAGCATAAAATTAAATTCCTGTGAAACATTTGACCAAAACAATTACTGCAAGACATTTATATACTTTCCCACAAAAGAAGGAAGATTGTGGATTCTTTTCTTTCCAAATAGCTGAGACAGAAATACAATGTATATTCCATGTCTATCCAAAAAATGTCTTAGACTCATGGGATCCTAGATTTAGAATTGGAAGGAATCCCAGAAATCATCAGATCCACCCCCCCCCCCATTTTTCTGATGTAGAAGCTGAGGCTTGTAAAGATTAAGTGACTTGCCTAGATTCCCACAGGATATACCTGTCTGAGAAGAGATAAGGAGATCCAAATAGCCTGAGGGCTATAAAATTTAGCAAACCAGCAAGGTAACCCAGGCTTATAGAAAGAAATGTATTACCTACATTGAGTGGGTGCAACATGAGAAAGCTAATGGCACAGACATTCACATTGCTGTTGTCCAGTCATTTCAGTTGTGTCCAACTCTTAGTGACCCCATTTAGGTTTTCCTTAGCAAAGATACTAGAATGGTTTGCTATTCTCATCTCCAGATCATTTTACAGATGCAGAAACTGAGGCAAACAGGGTTAAGTGACTCGCCCAGGGTCCCCTGGCTAATAAGTGTCTGAAGTCAGATTTGAATTCAAGAAAATGAGTCTGCTATCTCGATGCCCCATCATATGGGCATGTGTCCCAGCCAAATAATTCTCATACGGCTTAAATTCAACCAAGATCACCAAAGAACTCTGGGATACAAAGCTGAAGCTCACCAAAAAGAAATGAGAAAAGAATAAAGGTAAAGAAGTTATGAGGAAAAAAAGTCCACTATGTAGCTGCTTAAACTACTCAAATGAAAACAATGAAGATAAGGAAAAGGAAAAGGATGGGCTTTGAGAAAGGCATCTGGTGATCAGGTTGATGACAAGGAAAGCCTTGGCCAAAAGGAATTCCTAATGCTTGAAATACACATGGATGATTAGAAAAGGCTTTGGGAAAGTCAAACCTACCCATCTTGTTGTAAGGAGGCTGGACGAGACTTGATGGCAAGACAATGCCTTACTAACATATAAAACAACAGATGTGAGATGCTAAATACCAAGATGGGAGTGGTGATATAGAAAATAGGAAAAAGAGGAGAAGGTCCAAAAGAGAGAGGGGAAAACTTAGTTTTTCTTTATCCTACCCCCATTCCACCCCAAACTGCTTGTTTTAAGTTTAGCTTCTATTTGCTCTGTCTTATATGATTTGTGTATATTTTATATCCTCTAATAAAATGTAAGATCCTTGAAAACTTTTTGTTTCTTTTTTTTCTTTATATGCCCAGCACTTAGCACAGTGCCTGGCACATGGTAAGAGATCAATAAATGCTCCTTGATTATTTGATTGATTAACCTATCTTTTAAGACCCAAATGACCAAAATAATTTCTCCTGTATTTACATCTCATAGATACTTTTCACTCTGTCATTTATACTCTATAGTTTATTTACTTGTGGGCATGTCATTTCTCCTCCTATTGAAGATAACTTTATTTTTTAAAAATTTTTTTACAGGGCAATGAGGGTTAAGTGACTTGCCCAGGGTCACACAGCTAGTGTCAAGTGTCTGAGGCTAGATTTGAATTCAGGTAACTCCTGAATCCAAGGCCAGTGCTTTATCCACTGAGCCACCTAGCTGCCCCGAAGATAACTTTAGTTAGTTTTGTGAATATATGTAAGCTATTTCTCTTCCCTAAGTCTCAATTTCCTTATCTAAAGATGGAGTAAAAAATGCCTCTACTTCCTATCCCATAATTTAGCTATGAGAATACATGAAATGATGTGTGTAAAGTGCTCTGCAAATTTTAAGCACATAGAACTCTTAGCTATGCTTGTTCTTCCTCCACCAGGCCAGAAACACAGAAAACTGTAGACTAGAACAGATTTTTTAAAAATCCCCATGACTAGAATCTTCCTCCATTAGCAAACTAAAGCACGGCCCCATTATATTGAAGTTAATGGATCCCAGAGTAAAAGTATCATATCAATATTTTGGAAAGGCAGTAAATTCTATTTCTCGTGGAGCTGTCCAGCACACAGGGTGGGATACCATTGGATCACCAATCAAATTTGTCACCATAATTTAAAACAAAGAGACCTGCTAGAATTTCCTAGAGAAGAGACAAAAGCTCTTCACTGGAAAGCAGTGTCATTCTTCATCTTATTACTGTGGTTCTATAGTTCACAGATATAAAATCTTCTTGTTTGCAGCCATACCAAAACGATAATTCTTGCCCATTTCAATCTATGCAGGAGCTGTAGGCCTTTGACACTGGAAATCTGTGTTGCTGTCCCAGTTAATTCCAAAGGGTGCAAATCACCCTTTTCAAACCACAACACAGAAATAATTGCTGGTGAATGCCTATATTGGTAGCCTACTATGATGGCTACTACTGATTGCATAAGGGGTTGTTCACACAAATCTCTCTAAAATCCTACTCTGGAAAACTGTTCTGGCTTCCAATGGCGTCATGGGAGCCTAGAGACCTAGAATCTTTGGAATCATGTATTAAAATGGCATTCCTGGTCTGGAAGGTCTCCATACGAACTAATCATATTGCCATAGATAAAGGGTTCCCTTCAGCTAAGTGTTTTTGTAGTGTGATGGGGAAAAAAAACTGGACTAGGAAGAAAAATGTCTGGGTTCTAGTCATAGCTCTACCATTAACTAACCACTGTGACCTTGCATACGTTCCTCCTCTTCTTCGAACCTCAGTTTCCTCTCCATTAAATCTATGGTGGGAACAGACTAAATGATCTTTATGGCCCATCCCAGATCTAAATCATAAAGCCAATAGTCAGAAAGACTGGATAAAGCTAGGTTTTTGGTGGCCTGGATGCTTTCCCATACTTTCAACATTTCACCTCTCCCTAAAATACCATGTTTTTGTGCTATCCCTGGTTACCCAGAATCTCCCACTGGGTTATTCCTTACTTCAAAATTATCCCTCTTCCTCACTTCCTCTTCTCCAATAAGAATTTCATTCCCTTAGTACTTTGCTATGTGATACAATGGTTAGAACACTGGGCATAGGGCCCAAAATACCTGAGTTCAAATCCTGCCTTAGCCATGTACTGGCTACAGGACCCTAGGCAAGTCATTGAACATTCCTAATATTTAGTATGGTGGAGTTTGTTTCAATGGCCTCTAGGGTTCCTTCCAATTCTAAACTATGATGCTACAACATGAAATTGATTTGATCTTAGAGTGCCATAATAGAGGAAAATATTTTGATACAATTCAAAGAAGTGGGCTTGCTTTTCTTTATACTCTGAGTATTTGCCTAAGGCATCACTGGGCATTAAATAAGTGTTTATTGAATAAAGAAATGCATTAGTCTTCCCAGGGGCAATCACTTTTTAAAGAATTTACTCGGAGATAGTAATGTCCTGTTATCCTTTCCAGAATTTCACCCTTGGCCAACAGGGAAGGTATTTGGGGATTGAACAACCTTTTCTTTTCAAATCACACCATATTTATGAGTACTCAGTCTGCTCACATGTGAAATTTGTAACCTCATGTTTATGATGCCTTTAGCTAACTTGGTGAAGGAAGACAAGACAAATGTACTCGGGTGAAAAAAAAACTGTCTCAAACTAATTCTTTAGGGAGAGGAATGAGACTTGTAATTTCAATGGTATGCAAAACTCCTAGAAGAGGAAACTCTCTACTAATTTAAGTCAGCATCTTGTCTGTGACTCAGTTTTAACGAGTTCCCCAGAACAGTGGTGTCAAATTCAAATAATCAATCAATAAAAATTTATTAAGTGCCTACTGTATGCTGGTATTCAAATCCAATCTCAGACACTTACAAGAGGTGTGACCCTGTACAAGCCACTTAACCCTATTTGCCTCATGTGTAAAATGTGGGATAAGGAAATGGCAAATGACTCCAGTATCTTTGCCAAGAAAACCCCAAAAGAGGTCATAAAGAGTCAGACACAACTAAAAATGACTGAACAATAGCAACAAACATGTGCCAGGCCCTGTGCTTAGGACTGGGGATACAAAAAGAGTCAAAAGACAGTCCCTGACCTCCAGGAACTTAAAATCTAATGGAGGAGACAAATAGAAATGAGGGCCACTAAAGCCTAAATAAAGATCCCTGATGATTGTCTATGGAACTACATTATATATTATCTGTGTTCTTTGTATTTTCATTTATTTTGTTAAATATTTCCCAGTTCTATTTTAATCTGGTTCACGCCACACCCTGAAGGATTGCAGCTGCACTCTGGTGGGCCCCATGTTTGGCACTTAGGCCCTAAGAGAACCAAGAAGTCAAATGACTTCCCTGGGGTCACATAAGAAGTAGTGTCAAAGGTAGGAGGCCCATATGTCTTCCTGTCTCTGAGGGTAGCTTTTATCCACTACATCAAGCTAGGCAAGTTGGCATTACTCAAAGGAGAACCTCATCACTTTGGGCTATCTACTTAGTGTCTGCCCACCTTGGCTTTGAACCCATTGCTTCTAAACTCCATGTATGTATCCATCTCATGGATTTAAGATGGATTATTTTCATAGAATCTCAGAGCTCAGAAGGATCTCAAAGTCCATCCAATCTAAACCAGACATAAGCCTAGATCACAAATTTAAAACTGTAAGGCACCATTGAGATGATTTATTTAATCCAATCTCTTCATTTTGAACATGAGGAAACTGAAGTCCAAAGAGATTGAGTGATCTGTCAAAGGTTACAGAGGGAGTTAGTGTCAGAGCTAGGATTTGAACTCAGGTTTTTTTTTGCATTTCAAATCCAGTTCTCTTTTCCACTCCATCCACAATGAGGAGTTAACCAACCTTCAGTTAAAAGTTCCTAATAAGAGAGACTCCACTACATCCCAAAGAAGTTCATACACATAATAGCTCTAATTGTATAACCCTGTGAAAATCATTAACCCCATTTGCCTCAGTTTCTTTATCTGTAAAATGAAGTGGTAAAGTAAAAGGCAAAGCACTTCAGTATCTTTGTCAAGAAAACCCCAAATGGGGCCATGAAGAGTCAGACAAAACTGAAAACCACTGAACAAGAAGTTAGATCACAAAGCTAATAAGTGTCTGAGGATGGATTTGAATTCAGGTCTTCCTAACTCCGGGCTCAGCACTCCACCCTCTGGGGCATCTAGCTGACTCAAGAAAAGCATTCTTTCTTCTTTATTATGAATTCAAGTCTCTAAGTGAACAGGTAACCAATAAACATGCCCTAAAATCTTCACTTTACCCAGATTTCCCAGATAATGTTTCATGCAGACATCACATGGTATTTTGGGGAGCTCCATGCATCATCTTCCAATTTAGTTCAATTCAACAAGCATATTTTTACACTCCTACTGGTGCCAAGTAGTGGCTACTGGTGCTAGTCACTGAAGTCTACTACCGAGAATGCAATAGAAAGACAAAGATACATTGACCAAAAGAAAAATGAAATAGCCTTAGCTCTGAAGGAGCTTCCATTCTGCTGGCTGGAGTGGGAAGAACATCATATAGTCAGATGAATTATTACAGATCAATTTCTCAGGTCGGAGCACTAAGTGGATGAATCAGGAAAGGTTTCTTAGAGGAGTTGGCTTTTGAGTTAAGCCTTGAAGGGAGCTACTGATTCTCAGATGTGATAAGGGACAGTATTCTGGAATGGGGAATAACCTGTGCAAAAGTGAAGACCACCAGATATGGTAAGCATCAAATAGGTCAATTTTCTGGCTAGAATATAGGACATCTGGATTTTACAATGCTTACCACTCAGCTTGCGAACAACCGTTGCATCTGATTCTCCTTAATGCTGCACAATTTTAGAAGTTTCAAGTTAAACTTCTGTCATGCATGTGTCAAAGGACATCTTAACTTGCCATTCTCACCAATTGAAGATTTAAGCAGTGAGTACTTTCCTGTTCCTAAGATTGAGGTTAAGTGGAATCACCTACCTAACTTCATATTCAATCTTGCTGTAGGAATGACTACACAAGTTTCTCCCTTTTTATTTTCTAAGTACTTTCTTTGACTATGTTGTGGGCATTTGCATAGTCGAATTTACATTGAGATTACTTAGTCCTCTTTTCTGATAATATAACTTAACTAGAAGCCCCAAACTTGGGTTCTAGTCTACATCACCTCTAACTGGCTATACAATGTTGGATGAGTTGAGTTTCTTAGCCACTATATGGTATAATAGATACAGTGCCTGACCTGGAGTCGGGAAGACTTGTCTTCCTGAGTTCAAATCTGGCCTCAGACACTTACTTGCTGTGTGACCCTGGGCAAGTCACTTGACCTTGTTTGCCTTGGTTTCCTTATCTATAAAATGAGATGGAGAAGGGAATAGCAAACCATTCCAGTATCTTTGCCAAGAAAACCCCAAATGGGGTCATGAAGAGTCAGACTTGACTGAAAACGACTCAACAACAACAAAGTTGAGCTTCTGTTATGGACAGCATTCTGGCTTATAACTTTGGACTATATTTGCACTTTTCATCCCAAGAATGGTGCATTATTCTTGGAAAAGATCTGCTCCATCTCTGACTTGTGTGACTTTCACCAGGTTTCATGTGCTTCATCTATAAAATAATAACAATAGCAATATTAACAACACCTTTCCCATAGGAAGGCAAGGGTCTGGGCTAGAGAATATTTCAAGGGCATTTTAAATCAAACGACAAGTGTTTAATAAATGTCTGCTTTGTGCCAGGCATTGTGCTACTGTAACCTTTGTTCTCACTATTCTTTTTTTTTTTTTAGTGAGGCAATTGGGGTTAAGTGACTTGCCCAGGGTCACACAGCTAGTAAGTGTGTGTTAAGTGTCTGAGGCCGGATTTGAACTCATGTACTCCTGACTCCAGGGCCGGTGCTCTATCCACTGCACCACCTAGCTGCCCCTCTCACTATTCTTAAATGCCTATTCATCGATGTTTTGGAGAGCCAGAGACAAGAAAAAAGACATTTCCTGTTCTCAAGGACATTGAGATCTTAAGGTAGCAATGGAACATGTAAATGTGTAAATGAGATCATAAGAGATCTGGAAAGGAATTTGGAAAGGTTTCCCATGAGATAGAATGGGAATAATACATAGACATACTTCATATTTTTGCAAATTACTAAACTCTAGTTATACATAAATTATAGACACTAAAAGCAAAATTAGACCCAATATGCTCAAAGAATTAATATTTGTTTGATTTGCAATAGTTTTAGTCTCCTTTCTCAACCCTTACTACTCCCCCAACATAGTTCTACACACACACACACACACACACACACATGCACACACCCCTAATACTATAGCTGCTATTAATCTTCAGAGAAAAGGAAGTCTAAGATCTTTAACTTCTAAATACCCAAGGGATCCAGTCCAAAGTGCATCAACAAAGCATCAATGTTATTATATGCTAATTTGCTGAGTTCTATTCGCACCTGTATTAATCAGAATCTCTTTCCATCACCACTATAATTCCGTCCATTTCAACATCTTTCTCATTCTCTCTTCTTAGCTGTCTCTCTCTGTCTCTGTCTCTGTCTCTCTGTCTCTGTCTCTACACACACACACACACACACACACCAGAAAAGTATTACAATTCCATTCTTTTCTATGCCATTAGAGTTAAATTCAAATCTCCCAGCATTATCATTCATACAACTATTCCTCAGTTCTGGGGCTGATCATAAGCTCCCATTTCTCCTTCTTCTCTCCTTCTTTTAAAAGTTATTTCTTTGTCAGAAAGCATGTGAGGCGTTTCCCCTCCCTTTCCTCTTGACCCTCCTCTGTGGTCTGAACACTTCTTGAGCCAAGTGCTGAGTGCAGCGGCCATTCTTAGCTTTGCTAGACAAAGAAGATGGTTCCCTTAGCAACAGGAACCATGTGGAGGTCCTCAGAAGGGGTTTCTCCCTCTCCCTAGGTTTTCATTCAACTTTACAGCTCACCCTGATGTCTCTCCTGGAGGATACACCAACCAGGGTAGGAAAAAATGGTTCTGAATATACATAATTGGTAGTCAGGAGATAGTAGTTTTGTATTCAATGGGCAGAAAATATGAGGAGACTAGGTAAGTTATCACCTGGCTTGTCAAGTGGTGAACATCTCAAACAGAAGTTGAAGAAAAGTTGTAATTGCTCTGGTATACAATGACTTCTGAAACTACTATAGCTTGGGACTTCAAAGGGGATTTTCTAGTGGGCGTATACCTGTGGTGGGCAGAGGAGAAGGCTTTTATAGGCAAATTTTTACCTTGTTAGCAATATTGTCTCTTGTTGCCAGGCTTTCTTTCTTCTTACTCTTATCATTTTCCAGTATAGCAATCTGGGTCCCCAAGTGACATCACTTTTATGTTAATATCAACAATTATCCATTTTTTTCCAGGTCTCCTGTTTTCTTTTGATCTATTGAAAATGGGATTGGGGAAGTAGGGCATAGTAGGAAGTAATTCATTTTAAAGCTGTTGGGTAACATCTATTGCAGGCAGTCACTTATTTGTAGTCAAAGAGCACAGGACTAAGGGGCAATCTGAATGGGACATTTTAACCTCTAAGGAGTCACCTCTTTGAAGAATGATTATCCTCCAATCCTGCAATATGAGTTGTTATTTGTTTCACAGACTGGTATACTAGTTTGATCATGAAGGTCGGAAATGTAAATTCAATCTATAAGGAAGTTCATAGTAACAAAAATTTTGAACAAGAAATGACCTTAAAGACCTGATTCCAACTCTTTCATTTTATGTATAAGGAATTGTTAAGTGACTTTGTGAGATTCACTCATCTCTTAAGTGTCTGAGGCAGGTTTCAAACTCATGTCTTCTTGACTCTAATTCCAATACTCTATCCACTATGCCACCTCAGTGAGATCCTGATCAATTAGATGTTTCCCAATCAATTCTTTTTTTGGTGAGGCAATGGGGATCAAGTAACTTGCCCAGGGTCACACAGATAGTAAGTGTCAAGTATCTGAGGCAGAATTTGAACTCAGGTCCTCCTGAATCCAGGGCCAGTGCTCTATCCACTGCACTACCTAGCTGCCCCCTCCCAATCAATCTGATGAGATTACAGGGTATTAGTAATAGTTTAAGGGGCATCTGTTGGAAATCTTTCCCTGTAGAATAGAGGCATTTGTCACTTTATGGAGAGGTCACAGAATTTCTTATTGGTTCTCAGTGATTGAGACTGATTTCCAAGATAATTTATTAGCTGGGTTTGAGGAGAACAAGCTCTTATGGAAAGGGCTCTTTTTACTTTAGCCAACTGAACAGCTTAAGCCAATTTTGGACTTCATATGTACAGATTAGCATGCATTATTGAGTTATAGTAAGAGTCTTAGAAAACTGTAGGACCCTATGAAAAAGAGGTATGTACTGTAATGTCAAACAATTGTCCAAATGGAAACCCCCAAGTTCAATAAGAAATAATTGAAGAAAGGCAAAAGACCTTTTATTTTTTTTTAAAGTATACCTACATGGGGGAAGCTAGTTAAAAAACAAAGGACTAGTAAAACAAGACAAGGAGAAATAACTTAAGTATTACTGAACTTCATGAAAACCACACACACATGCATACACACAAATACTCATACACAGAAATGATACCATATCTTTTTAAAAATAAGAAAAAAAGAAAAAGAAAACTGTCCATAACTACTGCAACTCGGGGGCAAAGTAAAAAGAAACAGAATCCAGGTCACCACCTAAAATAAACTTCAAGCATATAACATACCTCAAAATGTTATTACCAAATCTTAAGCTTGTAGGTCAAAGAAAAAAAATTGCAAATGATCGGGAAGAAAGAGATCAGCCACAGTCAGTAACATGTGAGAATATGCAACAGTTATGAGAAAGGAGCAAAAAAATTGTAGTATGGTAATACTAAAAGACAAAATATAAGGAATTATAACTCCAAATAGCTTATCCTGAAAAGCTGAGCATAATTCTATTGAGGAAAAATAAATCATTATAGACTCAAAAACTCCCAAATATTCTTGTTGAGAAAACCAGAGCTCAGTAGAATCTGAAATGTAAATGTAGGAGGCAAAAGAAACCTGGAGAGGTAAGCAATTTGGACAATTTGAAAATGTTATATGATGATCAAGTACATACTTTTTTGGGGGGGTGGCAGGGCAATGAGGGTTAAGTGACTTGCCCAGGGTCACATAGCTTGTGTCAAGAGTCTGAGGCCAGATTTGAACTCAGGTTCTCTTGAATTCATGGTATTTTATCCATTTTACCACCTAGCTGTCCCCAAACACATCTCTTATGAAGGAGAAATTAAAAGTAAAGAGAGATTAAAAATGGAATACTATTATTTGGTTTTGATCTGGATGAAGAGAAGAGCATAGGATAATAAGATCATAAAGTTAGTCTATAGATGGCTAGTATTGATTACATTATCTTTCTTTCCTCCCATCCTTTTCCTTTATATACAGGGGTATGAAAGGTAAAGAAGAGAAACACTATAATAGGATATAGTGGAGCAAAACAAACAAATGAACAAAAAACCCTTAACAATTATAAATTGTGAATATGAATAGGATGTCTTTACATGTAAAATTCACAAACAGAATGCATTGAAAAGAAAAATTTAACTATGTTGTTACAAGAAATAGATTTAAAAACAAAGATTCACAGAGTTAAAAATGGGAGGTTAGGATATAATCTATTATGTCTCAGTTTAATCCAAAAGAACTAGGGTGAGAATCATGATCTCAGACAAGGAGAAATTAAGAATAAAAATGGTTAAAAGAGATATTAGGGAAATTAATAAAGATTAAAAGGAGATCACAAGGAGTATATATATTTCTTAGACTTATATGGCAACTTTAGAAAAATTAGTTATATGCCAGGGCATAGACTCAGAAACAAAGGCAGAAAAGTAAAAGTATTAAACTTATTCCTTACATTCCACAATACAATTCAATTTGGAATTAATAGGATGAAGTTGAAGAAAGGATTAAAATTTAAATGGAAACTAAATATGATAATTATAAAGAATGAATGGGTTATTGAACAAATCCTTAAAAACATGCTTAATTTTATCAAAGAAAATCAGAATTATGAGATAATATACCAAAGCCTTGAAATCCATCCAAGGCAGTCCTTAGAGGAAAACTCACCTCTAACCTTTAATTAACAAAAGATAGAAAGAAGAGATCAGTAAATGGAAAGTGCAACTAAAAGAAAACAGAACATTAACAAACCAAAAATATAAAAATAAATACAAAATAGAGAAAACAAAAATGAGATAAAATTATAAAGAAAAATTTGCTTCTTAAGTAAGGCTAAGAGCTGATTTTAGAAGAATGTTAAAATAGAGGACCCAGTAACTGATGTATAAAAGGGGGTAAAAACAGATGACCACTTTAATGAAAAAAAGAGAATTCCCCATAGATGAAGAAAAAATGAAAAACTGTTAGAGACTATTATGAAAGCCAAATTGAAAATTTAAATTAGGGACAGCTAGGTGACACAGTGAATAAAGTACCAGCCCTGGATTCAGGAGGACGTGAGTTCAAATCCAGCCTCAGACACTTGATACTTCCTACGTATGTGACCTTGGGCAAGTCACTTAACCCTCATTGCCCCACCAAAAACAAAAACAAAAACAAACAAAAAAACTTGTAAAAATGTTTTTAGCAACTCTTTGTGGTGGCTAAGAATTGGAAATCAAAGGAATGCCCATCAATTGGGGATTGACTGAACAAGCTGTGGTATATGATTGTAACAGAATATTATTGTACTATAAGAAATGACAAGCAGTATGATTTCAGAAAAACCTGGAAAGACTCATATGAACTGATGTTTAGTTAAGTGAGCAGAACCAGGAGGACATTGGGCACAGTGACAGCATTATTGTTCTATGAGCAATTGTGAATGACTTAACTGCTCTCAGCAATACAATGATCCAAGACAATCCCAAAGGGCTGATGATGAAGCATACTATCCACCTCCAGAGAAATAACTGATATTGATTGAACACAGACTAAAAAAAAGAGTACTTGTGGATTCTACATATATAACCTATATCATATTGTTTGCTGTCTTGTGGAGGGGGTAGGAAATGGAGGGAGGGAGAAAAATTTGGAACTCTAAATCTTATAAAAATGAATTTTGAAAAATTAAATTAATGAATATTTACAAAAACTTATACTGGTATAAATATATACAAAAATGTAAAATGCTTATGTGAACAGAATTAGTTATAAACAATCTGAATAGCTCAATTTCAAAAAGAAATTGAGCAAATCATAAATAGCCTCCTAAAGATGGTGGAGAAACTTCTGACTAGCAATGCAAACAAATTTGTCATATAAAGTATTTATATAAATTGATATGTATTTCTTATTTACAAAATAGTTATTTAAGGAATTAAAATCTTAAGTTATACGTATTATAATATGTCTAGGTATATCTAAATATAATCATGTAGAAAATGTATATATGTCACATATGTGTTTTGTGTATATGATATCTATGTTTGATGTGTATAAAATATAATTATATATCACAAATAAAATAAAAAATTAAAACAAAAAACCGCCAAAGAGGCTATAGCACTATACCGAAAAAGATTATTCATATACCATGTTCAGGTTGTAGTTATATGAGAAATATAGGGATAGTTCAACATTAAGAAAACTATAAATATAATCTACTATATTTTAAACAAAAATCATATGATTATATCGACATATATAAAAATAATTTGATAAAATATTATAATCATTTATGTTAAAAAATGAAAAGGAGCTCAGGAATAATTGTACTTTTCCTTGATATGATAAATACTATCTAATCAATCCATCAATCAATAAAGAGTAAGTACCTATCATGTACCAGGAATTTTTTTGAGGTGCTAGAGATACAAATACAAACAATGTAATAATTTCCACTCTCCAGGAGGTTACATTCTAACAGAAAAGACAATAACACATTTATAAATATAAATATAAGGAATAAATATATTACAATAATTAAGAATAAGGTATTTTGGAAAGAAAGGCACTAGCATTTGGGAGAATTAGGAGAGGCTTCACATAGAAAGTGGTGCTTAAGCTAAATCTTGAAGGAAGAATGGGATTCCATAAAGTAGATATGAGAAGAGTAAAAGTTTGGGATAGCCAACTTACAGTCATGGAGATAAGAGATGGAGTATCACGTGTGAGGAATAGAGAGAACAATTTGACTGGATCACAGAAGGGACAAAAATATTCAATGAGGTTGGGGCCAAGGCTCTGAAGGTCTTTTTTGTTCTTGTTGTTTTGGCTTTTTGCAGGGAAATGGGGGTTAAGTGACTTGCCCGGGGTCACACAGCTAGTAAGTGTCAAGTGTCTGAGGTCAGATGTGAACTCAGGTCCTCCTGAATCCAGGGCTGGTGCTCTATCCACTGTGCCACCTAGCGCCCCCCCCCCCGAAAGTCTTTTAAAAAGCCAACTAGAAAGGTTTGCATTTTATTCTAGAGACAATAGGGTATCACTTAAGTTTATTGAACGGGGACCTGAGATGGTCAAATATGTGTTTGAGGAAAATCATTTTAGCAAGAATGTGGAGGGTAGACTAGAGTGGGGAGAGACAGGAGGAAGCCCATTATACTTTTGGATAACTCAATTAGGTAATCTCTTCTTTCATCAAGCCCATATGTCCCTCTTTGTAGGATTTTTTCATTGCTCCTAATTCTACCATTAAGGGCCAAGCAGAAGACATGACACCCCTCCTCCTTCAGATACTTGGGAGGCAGCTATCATGTCTCCAACATCTTTTCTTCTTCTACAGGTTAAACATCCCAAGCTCCTTCAAATGGTCCTCCTATTTCTAGAGCACTCTCCAGTTATCAGTGTCCTTCCTAAAATTTAGTTCCCAGACAATAACACTTAAGAGTGATTTCCCTAATGATCCCTTTTCTAAAATGTTCTAGAATTTCCCCAGTAATCAAAATTAAGCTCACTGACCTATAATTACAGATTGATTTTCTCTTCATGTTTTGAAAAAAAAATGGAACAATGTTCACTCTTCAATTCTGAGATTGCTCTCCTGCTCTCCAGGATCTTTCAAAGCTTGATGGCAGAGGCTCAACAATCATGTCTGTTGGTTCTTTCAATACCTGAACACATTGTTCATCTGTGCTTTGTGACTTGAACTTCGCCAAATGCATCTCTTCTTATTTCTCTCCCCATCTTGGGTGTGTTTTTTCTGTCCTTTCCTGTCTAAAACCATCCTGCTTGGCAGAGAAAACAAAAGCAAAATATAAAGATGCTCAGTAAGAGGGTGAAAAATGAATTGAATGGTTTATTTTTTCTACCCAGTTGCTCAAGTCAGAATCACTTTTGTGTCCAAGCATGTAAAATGATCACTTGCAGATCCACTCTCTGGCTTATATCACTTGTAGACTATAGATATTTTTTACTGGGGTAAGGCAGGGTTGATGGATTCAGTCACTGTCTATTAGTCCCATTGTTTGGTACTTTGTTCATGAAAAGACCTATGTCTGTTTTCTTGTGTTGGTACCTTATTGGGATGATAGGAGAGTTGGTCCCACTAGCTTTCTCCCAGTACCAACCTATGTCACTCAGCATTGGCTACTGATGGCCTCCCTACCAGCAAAGAGACCTACAATTTCATTAGTCTTTCACTCAAATTGCAAATTGCGTTATAATTATAGCACCTACCTCAGAGTTGTTACAAGCATCAAATGAGATAAAATAGTAAAATGTTTTGCAAACTTTAAAGCACTCTAGAAATGCTAGTTGTCCTCATTGTCATCATCATCATTCATCATTGTTGTTGTCGCTTTGTTTTTGTTGCTCATTTAGTGTGACTTAGAAAGAGACCACAAAGAAGTATCTCCTGATGAACCTATGGGTCAGTACTGTTTTTTCTCAGTGTTAATGTCTGTGAATTGATGGTCTGTCCCTGATACAGGCAAAGTAGGTGACTGTCTGCATACGTTATGATTTGAAGAGTGACAAGAGGCCCCACTTGCCTTCAAGTGCATCCCCTTAGACCTACCTACGGTATCTGAAATCCCTTCCATGAGAGGCATTCCTTTGAGTTCATAGCCCTTTAGTTGGTCTTCCTGTATTCAGTCCCTTTTTCCTTTGATTTAACTTCTAGATATCTGCCAAACTGATGATTTGGGGGGGGGGTCAGGGCAATTGGGGTTAAGTGACTTGCCCAGGGTCACACAGCTAGTAAGTGTCTGAGGCTGGATTTGAACTCAGGTCCTCCTAACTCCAGGGCCGGTGCTCTATCCATTGCACCACCTAGCTGCCCCAAAACTGATGATTTTAAAGTGAAGAGCTGACCATGTTAGTCTTGTACTTAAAAAGATTCAGAGGCTCCTCATTGTCTTTAGGTGAGAATACAAGTCTTTCTATTTGGCATTTGATACCTTTACAATCTGTCTCTAACCTACCTTTGTAGACTGATTCTACCTCTCTCCCTCTCTCTCTCTCTCTCTCTCTCTCTCTCTCTCTCTCTCTCTCTCCCTCTCTCTCTCCCTCCCTCTCTCTCTCTCTCCCTCTCTCTCTCTCTCCCTCCCTCTCTCTCTCTCTCTCTCTCTCTCTCTCTCTCTCTCTCTCTCTCTCTCTCTCTCTCTCACACACACACACACACACACACACATTCTGCAGTCTAACCAAACTGGATTTCTTGCTATTGATACCATCTCATCTCTGTCTCTTCACCTTTGCCCAGACTGTTCTTCCTTCCTAAGATATTCTCCAACCTTAATTTTTTGCCTTTTAAATCATCTAGCCACCTTCAAGACACAACTCAAATGTCACCTACTACCAGAGGTCATGCCTAAATCCCCTGGCTATGAATATCTTCCTCTACTTGCCTGTAATTACTATAGTTAATATCCTCCTCTCCTTGCCTGTAATTATAATAGTATTTATTTTGTACATATCCTATAGTTAACTATCTGTGAACATGCTATAGTACTCTAATAGAATGTGAGCTCCCTGAGAGCAAGGACTGTTTGTTCCACTTCTATATTTCCATCAGTAGCAGCAATCTTGTATTGGTGGGTTTTTTTTTTTTTTTTTTTAGTGAGGCAATTGGGGTTAAGTGACTTGCCCAGGGTCACACAGCTAGTAAGTGTTAAGTGTCTGAGGCCAGATTTGAACTCAGGAACTCCTGAATCCAGGGCCAGTGCTCTATCCACTGTGCCACCTAGCTGCCCCGGTGCTTTTTTTGGAATCACATAGGCTAAATAAACATTCTGAGTACTTTCTTTTTTTTTTTTTTTTTTTTGCGTGGCAATGGGGGTTAAGTGACTTGCCCAGGGTCACACAGCTAGTAAGTGTTAAGTGTCTGAGGCCGGATTTGAACTCAGGTACTCCTGACTCCAGGGCCAGTGCTCTATCCACTGCACCACCTAGCCACCCCTCTCACTATTCTTCTTTTTTTTTGGTGAGGCAATTTGGTGAGGCCCCTGAGTACTTTCAATTGATCCTCATACTTGTGTTCTATAACATTCTCCAGATTATCAACATCCTTCCTAAAATATGGTGCCCAGACATCAACATTTATGTTATGACCTTCCTAATGATACCTTTTATAATATGGTCTAGAATTTTGCTGGGAATCAAAGTTAAGATCACCAACCAATAATTATAGACTTTTCCTCCTCTTTTTGTTTTGAAAAATTGGAACATAGTAGGCACTTAATAAATAAGTATTAATTGAACAAAAGGTGTGACTATTGGTAAGTATGGTAATGTATACTCACAAGGGGCAGAGATATGGGTAGGACTCGGCAGGGGGAGTGTTTTCTCACTCCTTGTAGTATCCTTGTAGGGTATGGTTGTCTAATTATGTACTCTGTGTGTGTGTGTGTATAGACACCACCGACTCCAATTTTTCTATCCCACTCACTACAAGATCCAATATCAGGGGCAGCTGGGTGGCACAGTGGATAGAGCACCAGCCCTGGATTCAGGAGGACCTCAGTTCAAATCTGGCCTCAGACACTTAACACACTTACTAGCTGTGTGACCCTGGGCAAGTCACTTAACCCCAATTGATTCACCAAAATTAAAACAAAAGCAAAAACAAACAAACAAAAACCTTATATTCTGGGGCAGCTAGGTGGCACAGTGGATAGAACACCGGCCCTGGATTCAGGAGGACATGAGTTCAAATCCTGCCTCAGACACTTGACACTTACTAGCTGTGTGACCCTGGGCAAGTCACTTAACCCCAATTGCCTCGCCAAAAAAAAAAAAAAAGATCCAATATGAGATTTTCTCTAGGTAGCTGGTTGTAAAGTGGATAGTGGATAGTGAACTGGACTTGGAGTTGGTAAGTCATGAGTTCAAATATGACTTCAGATACTTACTAGCTGTGTGACTCTGAGTAAGTCGCTTAACCTCTTGGTAGCTTAATTCCCTCATCTATAAAATGAGGATAAAAATAGCACCTAGCTTCCAGGGTTATTGTAAGGATAAGATAGAATAATGTTTGCACAACACTTTGTAAACCTTAAAGAGCTATATAAATGCTAGTTGTTATTATTATCATCATTACCATATCTTTATTATTATTCCCACCTTCCTACAGAGGTCCAGGGCATTTATAAACTCATTAATCTTTTGGGACTCTGGGTGTGAAGTTTCATTCATCACACAACCACTTCTGTGCACATGAAACTCAGACCAAAAAAATCAACCCTGAGCTTCTGGTATGAATTATGTCTGTGGTTTATGGAATGCCTCAAAGCCCTAGAAAGCACCTATTTTCACAGCACACCACAGAAAGAGAAATGCAGTCCTGGACTCTACCCTCTAACATTTTAATATCTAGCATAAACAGCACTGACATTTATTTTTAAGCATAAAGAGATAATGAAAAGAACAAATACAAAAACAAATATAAATTAAAAAAAATAAACACCAATGCTAATATCATCAGTGTCTAAAACTTTCCCTCCAGTGGATTGTAAGCTTCTTACAGACAGGGGCTGTTTCCTTTTTGTCTTTGTGGCTGTTAGGTAGTCGGCAGTTAACAAATACTCACTGAATTGCATTGGTGGAAAGAAGATTATATAATGTAATATTAAATAGAAATATAGTGGGGGGTGGGGGAAAGATCAAGGGGTTTTTATCATCAGGGTGGGGTAGTAGACAAGGCCAGTCTTCTTTTCAACACTGTGACCCTAAAGGACCCATAGTTCTGTGACTGAAACTTTTCTCACTAAAGTGATATAGACTGTGGATTCCATTAGAGAAAATGAATGCTTTGCTCCAAAGAGAAAATTTTATTTTTACCCTGTATTTTTCCTTCCATTTCTATGAAAAAGTGTTACATATATGTATATATACATGCATGTATCTATTCATTCATTAATTTATGTTTATCTACCCATTTATTTACTTATTTGTGCACTGAAGCACCCTTGACTATCTCCCAAACACTTGGATTCAAGGAGTCATGCAGCATTATTCATTTCTTCATCTTGAGGTGATATAAAAACATCACCATACAATTCTTGGTCATTCCAACTTCCCAGAGAGCCTACATAAGACAGAACCATAGCTTTTAGTTGTACTAAATAATCTCCCAGACCTGCTGGCCCTTGAGGAACTTGAACAGTTATCCAACAAACAGATAATCCTAACTCTTACAATTATTCATTACATTTTGACAATCTAACACTGTATAGAGCAATAGGTTGGGTAAGACATTCTGCCACCACCTTATTCAGTACCATCCTACATTTATGACTCCAAAATAGTGTCCATTGCCTTTTAGAGAGGTCCTAGTATCTAGGATAGCAAGGGAACGTTATAAATTACCTAGTTCAACTCTCTCATTTTGTAAATGATGGGTTCATCGAGAAAGGAGAGGCAATGTGATATATTATGTAGTATTAGAGATAGAATGATCTGGGTTCAAATCCTACCCCTGACATATAAAAGACATGTGACCATGATTGGGTTACTTTATTTCTCAGTACTCTACCCAGACATGCATTGGTAAAAGGAGTTTTTACAGTGAAAGGTCCCTAGAGTGATTATATATATAGGTCCACACATTGATTGATTGATTGATTGCAGGGCAGTGAGGGTTAAGTGACTTGCCTAGGGTCACACAGCTAGTCAAGTGTCTGAGTCCGGATTTGAACTCAGGTCCTGCTGAAGCCAGCGCCAGTGCATTATCCACCTAGCTGCCCCCTTTTTTCCACACATTTTTTTAAGTCTATGTTTAAAATTAGTTGGAACATTATCAATTATCTAGTTATAGAATCACAGATTCTAAGCATTATGAGGGAGGCCAGCCATCTATTCTAAACCAAAACTGAACAAAAATCCCTTCTACAAGATGTCTGAAAATTTGTCAATCAGTATTTGTTTAAAGACCTCCATAAGGGAGAATTCACTATCTCCTGAATCCATTCATTGAACTTTTAAATAGCTCTAATTATCAGGAAATTATTTCTTATACCTAGACAAAAGCTGCCATTTTGCAACTTCTGCCATTGTTCTATCCTCTGGGACTAAACAAAACACTTAAAATCCCTCTCCCACCACTTAAGTTCCTTGCCTTGCCTTGCCTTGCCTTGCCTTGCCTTGCCTTGCCTTGCCTTGCCTTGCCTTGCCTTGCCTTGCCTTGCCTTGCCTTGCCTTGCCTTGCCTTGCCTTGCCTTGCCTTGCCTTGCCTTGCCTTGCCTTGCCTTGCCTTGCCTTGCCTTCCCTTGCCTTGCCTTGCCTTGCCTTCCCTTGCCTTGCCTTGCCTTGCCTTGCCTTGCCTTGCCTTGCCTTGCCTTGCCTTGCCTTGCCTTGCCTTGCCTTGCCTTGCCTTGCCTTGCCTTGCCTTGCCTTGCCTTGCCTTGCCTTGCCTTGCCTTGCCTTGCCTTGCCTTGCCTTGCCTTGCCTTCCCTTGCCTTCCCTTCCCTTGCCTTGCCTTGCCTTGCCTTCCCTTGCCTTGCCTTCCCTTGCCTTGCCTTCCCTTGCCTTGCCTTCCCTTGCCTTGCCTTCCCTTGCCTTGCCTTGCCTTGCCTTCCCTTGCCTTGCCTTCCCTTGCCTTGCCTTCCCTTGCCTTGCCTTCCCTTGCCTTGCCTTCCCTTGCCTTGCCTTCCCTTGCCTTCCCTTCCCTTGCCTTCCCTTCCCTTCCCTTCCCTTCCCTTCCCTTCCCTTCCCTTCCCTTCCCTTCCCTTCCCTTCCCTTCCCTTCCCTTCCCTTCCCTTCCCTTCCCTTCCCTTCCCTTCCCTTCCCTTCCCTTCCCTTCCCTTCCCTTCCCTTCCCTTCCCTTCCCTTCCCTTCCCTTCCCTTCCCTTCCCTTCCCTTCCCTTCCCTTCCCTTCCCTTCCCTTCCCTTCCCTTCCCTTCCCTTCCCTTCCCTTCCCTTCCCTTCCCTTCCCTTCCCTTCCCTTCCCTTCCCTTCCCTTCCCTTCCCTTCCCTTCCCTTCCCTTCCCTTCCCTTCCCTTCCCTTCCCTTCCCTTCCCTTCCCTTCCCTTCCCTTCCCTTCCCTTCCCTTCCCTTCCCTTCCCTTCCCTTCCCTTCCCTTCCCTTCCCTTCCCTTCCCTTCCCTTCCCTTCCCTTCCCTTCCCTTCCCTTCCCTTCCCTTCCCTTCCCTTCCCTTCCCTTCCCTTCCCTTCCCTTCCCTTCCCTTCCCTTCCCTTCCCTTCCCTTCCCTTCCCTTCCCTTCCCTTCCCTTCCCTTCCCTTCCCTTCCCTTCCCTTCCCTTCCCTTCCCTTCCCTTCCCTTCCCACATTTTGACAATGTAGTGGGGACAAAAATCATTTGCAAGAAACTGTGGAAGATAGGTAGAATGGTGGATAAGGACACTGGAATTGAAGTCAGGAAGACCTGAGTTCAAATTTGGCCTCAGACTCTTACTAGCTGTGTGACCTTGAGCAAGTCACATGACCCTCTGTAAAATGAGTTGGAGAAGGAAATGGCAAACCACTCTAATATCTTTGACAATAAAACTCCAAATAAGGTCACGAAGAGTTAGACATGACTGAAATGACTAAACACTGATGACAAAGTCCATGACAGCTGACTTTGGAGGGTATAACTGATCTTTGGTATGTTTCCCTTCCTTCCCTACCTCAGCTTCAACTCTCCATATTACCCTTTCCTTGTCTATTTCCATTTTTATTCTGGCATTTAATATCTATGACCACCACAACAGAAATGAATGATGGGAATAGAGAAAGGAACAGACAAGCAAATCTCTGCAGGCCTGACTTTGGCTTTCAAGGGATGAGCATCTATTATATTGTTCTAGACAGAAAAAACAGGAAAAAAGAAATGGTCCCTGAACTCTTGGAGCTTACAGTCATGAACAGGAAATATTCAAATGAGCAAAAATGAGCAACTGTGTTAAAAGACATGAGAACAGATAGACCACGAAACAGAACAGGTGAGAGAAAGAAAATGTTAGAGAAGTAGCCCATGCTAAAAAGAAATCATTTTTACAGGTGTGGTTGACTTCACTGAGACTTAAAACTATGAAACATAGCATGCATTCCTGCCCCCACCCCCACCCCAAATAAAAGCTCAGAGAAATCTTTGACCCATTTCATAGAAAAGGCTACAGACAGGAGAATTGGGAAAAGTTTTGGTCAAAGCATTTAGAGTTAAGACCGTATTTCAAATATGATAATCCTTAGGAATATTTAATAACATGTGAAGCAAACTGATGTGGAATTGCTTTATTTAAATCAATTTAGTCATTTGTGTTGCTACATTAAAAAAGAATTTCTAGCCCTCTTATTTATGGAAACATCTATGTACTACCATCCCAGTGCAGTCTGGACAAAAAAAGGGCCAATTTTGTTGAATTCTGTCTAGTATGACAGCTCTCTCCATCTCCCAAGTGAAAGTAATCATTCATTTTGTATTTAATCTATAGCCAGAAAGTGATACTCAATACTGAGCTTGGCATTTTATTTTGTGTTTGGATGGGATTGGAACCAGCTGATTGGCTTAAAAGTTTATGGTCCGACTGCATCGCCTAAGACGATGCCCTCATGAATCAGTCATTCAGCATATAATGACCTAATATTCATAATTTAAAATCTGACATTCACCACACAATCCTTGCCCTGTCATTGCCTACAGTTCTATTTCGGTGCATCACAGTTTGCTGGAGTTTACTGCTCCGTCCCAGGGGTCTGGGGGCATTTTTTTTCAGACAATCCTTAAATAAATACAAGATTGATTTCATTTATCTTTTTTGCTGGCCAGTATATATTTACCCAAATATTATTTCATTGCTCCTTTAGGTTATTCTGATGGGTGGTAACTTCTGGGTGTTTGAATTTGGTGGAATTAATGCTAGAAAATGTAATTTGGAGAGATTTCACTTGAGCTCTCTGCTGCACTGGTCTCAGAGAGCTCCACCCCTACCCATACACACCCCCACCACCCCTACTCCAGCCCCCTCTGACATACACACAGTAATATTACTGTAGTGGTGGTGGTCACTGTTTACTTAGAACATTGTCAGTCTTTGCAGTTTGGTGAAATGCTTTCAGAGTTGGGGTTTGGGCTGTATTTATGTTTGTCGGACAGGAAAGTGTGTGTGCGTTAGGGGGGTGGGAGGCAGAAGGGAGCAGAACGTCTACCTTTCTGCATGTTGTCAGACTAGGGATGGTAATGGAAAGGGAGTTAAAAGATTATGGCACATAAACCTTAAGGCAGGGAGGGGGAGGTAATTAGCCGATCGACCAGAGAGAGAGCGGTCTGGTGTTAATGTCACGCTGTGTATTTGTGGGGCAATGGAGCTAGGGCACTTTGTCAGGGTCCAGTCTGCTTTTGCAGACATACACAGAGTAAGCAGGAGATTAATCCATGTGGTTCTAACCACCTTTCATATCTTTACAGCTGAACATTTTTTATAGAAATCAATTAGTCCTCTGTCTCTGCAATTTTATTATGAGCCTCTGTCCAAGTTTCTGGCAAGCTCTTTAAGAGAATGATTGATGGTAAACTTTCATAATGAATAAAAAATGAACCCTCCCCCAGGAATTAATGTAGTGGAGAGAAAGTAAATGATAAAAATTACAAACTCCAAAAGTCACTAAGAAACCAATGTTAGATCAGTGTGGTCGTTGTTATACTCAGGGTTCTACCCCCTTCCTGTTGAAAGCCCTCCCCCACCTTTTTTTTTTTTTTTGCATAAGTACTCAGAATCCAATTTACTATGGAAACTTCAGGGGAGTTCTTTGCCTATTATTGAACTTGTTGGAAAGTAAAGAAGCATTCATTTGCCAGTCTCATAAATGCCACTTTGATGACTTAGGTTCATTGTAGATGAAGAATCCTGAACAAAAAAAAAAATTAAAAAATAAATATAAAGGAACCCTAGGTTTTTGACATAGGGGAAATGTATATGTGATGGGAACTAGGCTAATCAGCTTTCATTCAATTAGTCTACGAACAGAATAATGATAAGGGCAAAATCCCATCCTAATGAACTCCATGGGAGAGCTAGGTTGTTTTATTATATTGGGATCTTGTTATAATTAGTATGCTACTTTACAAAAATCACATTCCTAGGCAGCAAGGGCCAGGGATAAAACAGGACCAATTCCCAGTTCCTCTGGAGAGAATGAACAAGTAAAAAGAAGGTCTCTGAACTCAGCTGGGGAAAGTGAGGCTTGTCAGACATAGACAGCCAGCCTCCAAATTTGCTTTCTGTAAGTTTCTAGACCTTTTCCACATGCTGCCAAGGGAAATGATTTGAAAGTTTAAGAGGATCCTTCAGGATGGGGAAGTTAAATGGTCAAAAACTTATTGCTGATTGGTAATTAAATTATGGAGAATAACTGCTACACTATCAGATGAAACCATGGACTGGGTGGCCCACTGGCCTGATACTGTAGGCCATTTCTTGTCTACTCTTGATCTTAGTAAGTAATAATGTACTTACTAATATGATTTCATGTCTCCATTTCTCCATCCACAAAATAAGAGAGAAAAAAGTTCCTATTCCTCCATATTTTAACAAGATGTTTCTTGGACCAATGGAGTAATAAGTAGGAAAATATTCCGAGTTCCATATGGTAATGCCACTATGGAAATCCAAATTCATTATCAGCCTCATTCTCTAAGCAGAGAGTTGTGTGTTGGCATGGTTTAAACTTTCCAAGGAAAACCCTATGGGGGCTTTTGGAAGGTGGGAAAGGGGCAGTGGTGGATTTGAATGGAGACTGGGGTTCTTCTTAAAAATTACAGAGGGTACATTATGGCTAGTGGTGTGCTAGAGCTGGCTTATGCCTACTTGTGAGAGTCAATTGTTAAATGTTCAATATGAGGATTTACTCCTTGGAAATTGGCAAAAACTATAAAACAGTCCTTGATTTATTATTTGGTTCATTGTCTAGACTTAAGAAAGTGATGAAGTTGATTCTAATAATGCAGATTAAACTTAAAATTGTGTCATGTATGCTTCCCCCACCAAGAGCTGGTTATTAAAAATTTACCACTATTATATTCCGAATCAGGGTCCCCTAAAGAGTTGAAAGCAAAGAATTGGGATTTCTGATTGTCATTTATCAGTGGAGTACTTACCTATGTTTTTAAACCATTCATGTATTTATATCTTGGTACTTTATTGTCCCATACTGGAGCAGATAGGTGGCACAGTGGATAGATCACTGGCCTTGAAGTTGGGAGGACCTGAGTTTAAATCTCACCTCAGACACTTATTAGCTGGGTGACCCTGGGCAAGTTACTTAACCCAAATTACCTTAAACATCTGAGCCATGTCCAGTCATCCTGATTTATATCTTGGCACTGGACCCAGATGGCTCTGGAGGACAGAGTGAAGTTGGTGACCTTGCACAACCTTCTCTCACTTTAATCCAATTCAGTGCAAGTCATAACATCACCTCCCAATGTCATGGTCCTCTTCGAGAAGGAAGGACTAAAGCCATAGCCCCATATAGAGTGTAAGCTCCTTGAGAACAGAGACTGGATCTTCTATTTCTTTTGTATTGTTCTCCATTATACCTGTTGCAGGACTCTACCGACAGTATCTATTCAATGGATTCTCCTTAAATCACTTGACCCTAAGTTTGGACATAACGATGAGAAGCATGTGGTGTAGTGGGTAAAAACAATGGATATGTCATAAAAGACTCAGGTTCAAGTCCTACCTCTACCACTTACTGTTCACATGACTTTGGATAAGTTACTCACTTTCTCTGCATCCCAGTTTTCTCATCTGTAAAATGGGCCTCCTCCAGCTAGAAATATTTAACTATTTAATAGTAGTATTTATACAGCAATTTAAGATTTACATTGTGTATGTTATCTCACATGACTCTCAAAACAGCCCCCTGAGGTAGGTGCAGGGAATGTTTCCCCCATTTTACAGTTGAGGACTATGAGGCTCCAACAGCAGGTCACATAAGCAAATAAGGGTTGATAATGGGATTTGAGTCTAGAAATTGCCTGAATCCAGACCTGGTATTCTTCACTATGTCCTCATTGTCTCTACTTGGGACATTTAAGCTACTAATATAGATCTCATTTAGGCATACTCAATGCTACACAAGGTAATGTTGAATTCATCAACTAGTGGGGTGGGGAGGGAGGGAGGAAGAGAATTTGGAACACAAAGTTTTAAAACTTGATGTTAAAATTTGTTTTTACATGTAATTTGTGAAAATTAAAATTCTAAATAAATAAAACAACGACAAAGAAAAAAAAGAAATCATCAACTAGATGGTTCTGGAGATTAATTTGTTTGGCCTTGGGTAGAAAAAAAATCTGAAAAATAGAGTGAAGTGTCCATTGTTTATCCAGATGTTTGTCATTGCAGCCTCAAGTTCAGGGGAACCTGAATATAATAGTAACATTGAGGGGAACAGGGAAACCACTGTGTATTGACTCCTCCATTGTGAACTCCTTCAGGGCAGGGGCTTTCTTTTACCTTTTTTGTATCCTTAGTACTTAGCATAATGCCTAGCACATAGTAGGCACTTAATAAATATGAACTAAGCCCGATTTCATTATTTTAATATGTATGTATATATGCATGTATGCATCTCTCCACCTATGAATTTATGTAGCTATGTACATATGAAGAAGGTTGATCAGGGGAGTTCTTCAATCAACTTGAAAACCTTCCAAAGAGAAGAATTTTTGTTGGGAATTTGTACTTTCCCATGAAGTATGTAGACACACATATTTGTTCCCTTTTGGTGTGCAGTATGTTATTGAATAGAAGTAAATTATTTGGCTCAGATTGTTATGGGGGGAAGCCACACCTTAGTGCCGAGCCTATAAAAAAGGGATCGCTTGCTGGGCCAACTAGGCCTTTTGCCCTTTGCTAAATCAGAGAGAGCATCAGAACTAAAAATGAATATTGGTTCTGGGTTGGGAAGAGTTCTGGGTGGAGAAGAAGCCTAAATGTGTATATGCCTAACCTCCTTACTTCTCTGAAAGAAGTCTGCATTCCTGTATGGGAATCTGATGTGAACATGATGCCCATAAGAATGGGGAGAAGGAGTAGCTTCTCTAGCATCCTAATATTCATTTTTCATATAAGAGTCTGAATTTCCCTTTTTAGGGCAGTCTGAACCATAGCAGGTTACTATGAATTGAAGGGTACTCTATGAATTCCCAGGGCAAAGATGGGACTCATCAGTAGAGAATTACATTGTTTATGAGGCTGTTTTGAGTCCTAGGAATGAAACAGAAGCTTTTCTGGTATGTCTTCTTACTTCAAATGCATGTCATGCAGGTGGGTGGCATTGTGCACTTTTATACTAGGTCTGTGAAGACCAAGATGTGATTGATATTAAAACTGTATTCTAGGGACAACTAGGTGCTACAGTGGATAAAGCACTGGCCCTGGATTCAGGAGGACTTGAGTTCAAATCCAGTCTCAGACACTTGATACTAGCCATGTGACTCTGGGCAAGTCACTTAATCCCAATTGCCTCACTAAAAAACAAAACAAAACCAAACTGAAAAACTGTATTCTGAAGTTTCCAAAGGCAACTAACTCAGGAAGGGGATTAAAACAAGGCAAAGAGCTATATTTGGACAGTGGTGGAGCAGAGGAATTGGAGGAGGGGGCAAAGGTGGTTGTCACCAAGACGCTGTGAGATCCAGGTCTCACAAAAAACCTTTACAATTTTAATATTGCATGCACGTGAATGTGTGCTTAGGCATGTACATGCATGCAATATTTTATTTCTTTCAAGTGATCATCTTCTTATGAAACCGCCTCTGAGCCTTTATGGATTCTTCCCTCTTCCTCCTTCCTACTTATCCAAATCCTTAACGTCATTTTTAAAAATCTCATTTTCTACCTCCTTCATAAAGCCTTGACCTGACCTCTCCAGTCCACAATGACTCTGCCCTCCTTTGAACTGTGCCACTCATTTGGACCTTAATAATTTACCACCTTATGTCATTTCTCCATTGGCAGAACTATTATTTGATTTTTTTGTGTGTGCATCTAGTTTTCCTTGAAAGTATTCTACTCCTCTTATGCTCTTCATTGACAAGCACGGTGTACTATATGCATTTCTATTATTTTTTTTTGCAGGGCAATGAGAGTTAAGTGACTCGTCCCAGGTCACACAGCTAGTAAGTGTCAAGTGTCTGAGCCCAGATTTGAACTCAGGTACTCCTGAATCCAGGGCCAGTGCTTTATCCACTGCGCCACCTAGCTGCCCCCACTATATTAATTTCTCAAGCCAAACCAACTTGATAAGTGATGTTGCAGGAAGAGGTTATCTACTAGGTACAAGTTGGAATATATAGTCAGTAAGGTCATTTGTAGCTCAGACATCCACTAATTCTATCTCTAACACCATATTGAGAGTGATCATAGCATCATATAATTTCAGCTAAGGTTCTTAGAGGATATTGAGTTCAACCTCCCTCATTTTACAGTTGAAGAAACTGAGGCACAAAGAATGCTATGCAACTTGTTCAAGTTCACACACCTAGTATCTGAGACAGGATTCAAACTCAGTTCTTCCTGAGGCCAGGTCTAAGGTGCTATCCATTGCACCACTTAATCTTTATTATTCATAAATTGTTGTGTTAATCAAAACAGAGATAAATAGAAAGTTCTTCCCTCCCCCTCCATTATTTTCTCCCTTAAAGATTTGAATATTGGAGGAGGATAGAAACTTGAAATCCTAACTTCATACCTAAGATTCCCATTTCACCAATAATTCTGAAAGACTTAAAACTGAGCAAAGTCAAACCCAATTCCCTTCAACAACTTTACTACATCTACAGGTTTTCTCTTGGATGGTAGCCACCATTTAGAGCAAGAAGATTTCATTTCATAATTCTCAAGAGACCAATCAAATAATGGTCAAGTACAGTTAGAGAGGGCACAAGTTGACCCATGGCACATCCTATAGACAATTGACTTGGCACAGCTGCAATTTACCAGATACACCAGAAATAAGTGGTTTTCTGGGAACAATGTTCTGACTTCAATTTCTCTCCTTTTCCTTGCTTTGCTGTTCCTTGGGTTTATCCTTCACTTAGACATGTTTCTCAGACCAAGTGCCTCCTCAGAGAATAGTGTAGTATTCTCCAGTATATATGTCTTGACTCATTCAACAAATATATATTTAAGTACCTACTGTGAGCAAGGCAAAGGAAGCATGGCATCGTGTATAAAGATCTGGCCTCCAAAGTTCAAGACCCAATTCTCACATGTATTGGCTTTATGACCTTGGACAAGTCACTTAATGTCTCGCTGATCCCATATAGTTGTCTAAAACTGCAGAGTAAGTGCTTATCCCATTGGTAGAGGGAGTTTCTTCACTGGCAGTTCCCTACATCAATGAAAGCCCATGTCTGATTTGCATTGAAGTACCAGGTAATAGGAGACAGAACAAAGTCAATAAAATATGACCTCTGTCCTCACAGAACTTACATTCTACTAAGGGAATGAAGTGTGCACTAATGATGATAATATATTATGTATATGAAATAAGAATCATGGGATGTTCGATAATAATAATAAAGATAGCCAGGCACTGGGCTAATGCTTTCCAATTAAGTATTTCATTTGATCCTTACAACAACTGTGAGAGGCAGAGTATTATCATCTCCATTTTGCAGATGAGGAAAGTGAGGTTAAGTTATATGCCTAGGGTCTCACAGTTAGTAAATGTCTAAGGCCAAATTTGAACTCATATCTTCCTGACTTCAGGCCCAGTGCTTAATTCATTATGCCATCTAGCTTCCCCTAGAAGAGGAAGAGAGCTTCTGGGTGGTAGAAGAGGAAAACTTTCATGGAAGAGATGGCATTTGAGCGGGATCTTCAAAGACTTTTGGGAATGAACAAAAAAAGACATTGTAGGCAGAGGGAATAGCTTGGGTAAAACCATCTCAAAGCATCATAAGAACACTGGGAGTCCTGTATGATAGCTATAGGGAAATGTTATAATAAGGTCCCTTCAATATTCTCATTAATAAACTACCTCAACGAGGGTACAAGTTGGTTCTACATGACAGTAGACCACAGTGCTATAACCAGCAACTTTGGTGTCTAGAGCAAAGAGCATAAAATGAACGTAGGACAAGAAGTATAATAAGTGCCTTCAAGTCAACTTTTAAAGATAAATTTAGTTAAGAAGACTGGAGGTAAAGATGCTATAAAGTTCCTTCATGGTGGCTAGACAAAAAAACAAACAAACAAAAAAATAAACCTGATACTACTATAAAGGCTGTTTCCTAGAGAGGACAAAGTGTGATGGAACTGGGAAGCAAAACCAGTCTGGGAAGGAACTCACCTGGGATATAGCTTACTGTGGTAGGAGAGGAAGAGGTGAATCATTTACTAGTTTCCAATTTTTAAATGGTTATTTTAGTGAATTGTTCTTGTACCTTAGAGTCTAAGAACAATCACATTGTTGTTGAAGGCCAATAGCTCCCTCTAAATTTTGGTGCCCTGGGTCAAAGCCTCATTTGCCCTCCCTTTGTTACAGGGTTATCTTATAGTTAGAGTGACACATCAGAGGCATCATGATGCAATAGAACAGAATATTAAATTCTGAAATAGATAGTTCTGCTGCATATTTTTTCAGTGTGTCCTTGAACTTTTCTGAATCATAGTTCCCACATATCTAAACTTAAGGAATTGCATTAGATGATTTATTCCTGCAATACACTTTACTGTTCTTTTCATAAAATTAAATCTTTTTATTGAATGAGGAATGACTATAATTATAGACACATGTACTTATGTTATACATATTTAAACATATACATGGAGTAGAAGGAACTAGGTTCAAATCCTGCCTCTGAAGCTTACTATCCTTGAGATTTCAGGTAAGTCCCAACCTCTATAGGCCTCATTTTTCTCAACTTTAAAAGGAAGGACATTGGATAGGGTGCCCTCATCTCTAGAATTCTGATCCCATGACAATAACCAAAGTAAATTCAACTGTTCCAGGGACCTTCATTTGCATGGCCCACTGTGTTCCTGGGAATATTTTCTTATGCTACATCTATAAAAAACACAAACCAGGAAACCAAAAAATGAACAGGCAATAAACCCATTGTTTTGATGGTCAAGGCACTGCAAAATGATTTAGTCCACATGAATAAACTATATTATAACTAGGCTGTAATCTCCTCTAAGTAACCTTTATACCACAAAAAAGAATTTTCATTTTTAAGGGACCAATTGCCTGATCATTCTGGGGAAAATACACCAGACTCCAGAAAGAGACTTCTGCTGATAACTCTTTGTCAAACAAAGAGACAAAATGTGACATGTGTTTGAGAATGCACACACCCACAATTTGGTTTGCTATAACTGAAATGGCTTCGATTTGGAAAATGTATCCCATGCAAAAAAAATGAAGATTTGGAGAATTTCTCTTCTCATATTGGCCAGAAAGCTTCTTCATTTGAAGTCTATGGCAAAAGTTTTTTGGCCAAAGGAGGCTAATGTCGGATACTCTGCTTGGTTTGAAAGGCTGGATTGCCACTACAGTTCTCTTTGAAACAGAGGTAACACTGTGTGACTTGTGGCTCACTTTCCAAGATAATACTTCAATTTGAATTTCAATAGGAGTCAGTGTTCTGTCTGTTAGGTATTACACAACTCACAATGAAAAAAACATCTAGTATGGACTGCCCAAACAATACCCTTCTATATAGGCACTCCATACATAGAGCAGGCTCCCTATTCAGAACATTACTTATTTTATGGCATTGTAATTATATAAGGCTATACCATATTTTTTTTCAAAATTACCTGGAGTCTTGCTCCATGCCATGATTATAACCACAATGTACTCCTCCGCTAGCAAAATGATATACTGTGCAAGATTTCAGCTAAACAAGATGGTGAGTTTCCTGTGTGTCATCTCCTTGTCAAGAACAGTAGAGTTGCCAAAGAGATACAAATGAGTGTTCTCGGCATCACTTGCTTTACTTACCCAACGTTTCCAAAAGGCAAGTTAAAGCCCAGGGCATGCCAACACCAGCAGTCAGCACTGCGTGCCCTTAAGTTACCTCTGAATCAAGTGTGCAATGCTTGGCGTCATCTAGACCAAACATTCAGATGTTTGACTGAATTTTTCATTTTTTCTTCTGGATGTTTGGCATCACTAGAAGCAGCCAGCGTCTGCCTGGAGTGTAGCATCTAGGGCGATGGTGGAATTGTTTAAACATGGCTCACAATAAACTTTCTGAGGGAAAATGTTCATTTCAGTGTCACTTTTGATAGTGGCAATCTGTGACTATTTATTATTACTGCTGTCAGCATTGTGAGTGATAACAAGGATTCTTCCTTTATAGTCTCACTCAAGACCATCCTTCCTTCCCCCTTCCCACTTTCACCACTCAGGTTCAAGTCCTTATTACTTTACTCCTGAGGAATAGCCCGAACCAATAATCAACAAGTATTTATTAAGTACTTACTGCACACTAATGTAGCTACCCAGCTCTGGGGATACAACTATTAATGAAAAACACTTCCTACACCCAGTTCTTTCTGATTTCCAACATATCCTCCTTTCAGTCTATTCTGTGCAGTGTGGCCAGATTAATCTTCCTAAAATATAAATTTGATGCCACTCACCTACTCAAAAAGTATCAATTGCTCCCACTGCCTGCAGAATAAAGTTCAAACTCCTTAGCTTGCCATTGAAATTCATCAGTGGTCTGGTTCCCAATTGATTTTTCATTCTTTTCTCCCATTTTTATTCTTATCTCCCATTCTTATCTCCCCAAGCCTTCCCCTAAAAAATTCTACATCAGAGGGACTGGTCCCCAAATACATGGAGGATTTTTGTATGACCCTTGTTCTGAATGAAATTAAAGCTATTCTGAAAAGCTTTGACCAGTCATAGGAGAAGCAGTATGGTAACTAAAGACAGAAGGGTACAAGGAGTCCTAAGTTTAAATACTGTCCCTCTTTATCTCCACCTGTGTGATCTTAGAGAAGTTATTTCATATCTCTGGCCTTCAGTGTCCTCATATCTAAAATGAGGGAGATTTAGATTATATTGACTGACCTTCCTGCTTTAAATCTATGATTGAAAGAAGCAGTTCAAGTCTCTCAAAGATATAGTCATAAATTTGTTACCAGATAACTATCAACAAATGCTTCATGAATTGAATTGATGAATTGGGAAGCTCATGATGCTTTAAAAATTTTTTTTTCTTATTGAGAAAGATTAAAAAGCCACATAGATTAGCATTGGCTACTGTCATCCCACCTCCACAATGAAGCTATTTAATTTGAGTTCAGAACATTGTCTTGTGGAGAGGGGTCCCTATAAGTTATTCCTTTGCCTCGATTTCTCCAAATCACAAAAAATATGAATCACACAAAATATTGGAGTTGCAAATGACTTCAGAAATTATATAATCTAATCCCTTTATTTTTCTGGAAAAGAAGCAATTCAAGTGAGATCCAGGAATTTAACCAGTAAAGAATCTTAGCAGTCATGCAGTCTATGCGCCTCACTCTATAAGCCAAGGAAGTGATACCCACAGAGACATAGGATCATAGGCTTAACTATGTACTTTTATTTGAACCAGAAAAAAATTTTTCATTTTACAAAGCAGGAAACCAAGGCCCAGAGAAGACAAATGACTTGGCCAAGGTCACACAGCCAGTTTGTGACTTGCCCCCCCCCCTCAAAAAAAAAAGCAACATCTTAAAGGATGCCTTGGAATAAATGAAAGTTTGTCTTTCCAAAAGCATATAAAACAGTTGGATAGCTGAATGGTTTAAAAATAAAAATATACCCACGAATATATTCTCATTTGTACTCCTGCCGAGTTTTTATTATTGCTGTTGTCTTCTCTCTTGGGGGAAGAAGTAGTAAAAATATTAGGAGGACTGACTGTAGCAAGGAAATGTCCAGCTCAGAATCCTGTCTGAGGAACCCCAGCATTAACTCAACATGTTAACACCCCCAGGAGCCTGTGTTTCCTCTTTGACCTAGGCAGCACCTTGTATTCTGTGGGCACTCAGCAAGGCCCTGTAGCAGGCATTTAGCCATAGAGGCTGAGAGTAACCAATGGTCTTCCAGGAAGTTTTGTTGTTTATCCCCAAACTAACTTTCTATTTGTGTGTAAATGAGCCTCATGATTCATTTTCCATAAACATTGTGGGCAGGCTGAAAGGGAAAAATATATCCAAGAACTGGGGACTGGCATTTTTCTCCATGAAAATTGCCAAGAAAAAGATCTTTTTTTCATTTAGGCATCTCTCTGGAAGACCAACTTCTCTGTAACAAGAGGATGTTCACAGCTGAGACACAGTACAAGCATTTTGGACTCTTTACAAATGAGTAGATATGTTCAGGCATAGGATAAACAAGGAGGAAAACTCAGGGTTTGCATTTCACTCGCATGCTAGTCTTACCTGGGCACGAGCTAATACTTCATAAGAAATCCTAAGATGATAGATTTAAAGCTTCAAGCAACTCTAGAGGCCATTTCGTCCAATCCCTTCATTTTCCATATGGGGAAACTGAGACCCAGGAAGACTAAGTAACTTGCTTAACATTGAATGGCTAGTGAATTTTAGAAGGGGGATTTGAACCTAGATCTTTCTAGCTCTAAACCAACCTCACTAGCCACTTACTACTCACCTGGATGTCAAAGGCAAGCAAGGTTCAAATAAAGATCATTGTTCCTCACTTGGCTATTTCATCCCTCTGTGATCTTCATGTCTTTAGCTCTTCATATTTTAAGTCCTTAAATATCTAGACCAAATCTGCCTCCTGCCCTTTTTGTACCTTCCATTTCAGCCAAAATGGTCTGTTCTTTAATTATGCTTCATGTATCCCTGCCTCGTGTTTTTCCCCTACCCTGGATCACCTTTCTCTCATACTCTTTGCTTATGTGAATTCTATTCATCCTTCAAGACTCAGCTCAAATCACTCCTTTTCTGTGGCATCTTCTTTGACTTTCTAGTCTCACAGTGATCTCTCCTTCCCTGGACAACTATAGCACCTATTATATGTCCCACTCAGAAAATTGAAGGTTGGAAGGGATCATTTATTCCAACCTCCTCTTCTTTATATGATGAGGAAACTAAGTCCCAGAGAAGGAAGGAAAGGGATTTACCAAGGGACAGAATCTTGACAGAGCCAAGATTCAAATGTACGTCTTCCAACTTCAAAGTCAATCCTCTACCATGCTGACCTTATAATACCCATCTTGGCATCATTCATTGCTAATTGTATGGATTATATCTGTGTGTGTGTGTGTATGTGTGTGTGTATATATATATATATACACATATGTACATATGAATATACATACATATATGTATGTCTGTATGTATATATGATTCCCCAATTAGATTAGAATCTCCTTGCAGGCTTTCTAATCCCCATTTCTTATTGTTCAGTCATTTCAGTGACCCTATTGAAGGTTTTCTTGGCAAAGATACTGTATTGATTCATCATTTCCTTCTCCAGCTTGTTTTACAGATGAAGAAACTGAGGCAAAGAGTTAAGTGACTTGCCCAGGGTCACACAGCTAGTAAGTGTCAGACACTGGATTTGAACTCAGGTTTTCCTGATTCCATGCCTGGTACTCTGTCTGCTGTGCTACCTAGCTGCCTCTATCTTCACAGTGTGGAACAAAATGGAATCCTGAAGAAAGTTAATTGATTGATTGATTGATCTCATTTCTATGCACTAGCACAAATGCTGAGATTTTGTTTATTTGCCCTTGAAACCTCTAGAAGAAAGGATAAAAAGTTCTCTATCTTTAAAAAATATCCTTTACTATTTGTTTTAGAAGAGCAGCAGCTGCATGAATGGTAGCAAGAGTTTATTTTCATGGGAGTTGAACACAAAAACATTGGGAACTGTCTTCTTCTAGGGACCCTGGGATTTGCCCAGTTCTGAGTCCTTCTGCTTTGGATTAGAGATGAACTATGTCTCTGAAATGTCCCTATTAGGTGCTCTATCATAGAACTCAACTGCTGTCAAGAGGAGAAAAGAAATGTCAAAAAGAGGGTGAATGAAGAAATTGAAGTAAGAAAAGCATACAATTGTTTGTCCTTTGCTATAAAGGGATGGGGGGGGGGGTTGCTTCTCTTGGGTATCCTCTGGGATTGTTTCTATGTCAGCAATGAGGACCAAGGAAAGACACTGGTTTGGGGGATTGATGATCTGGATTCAAATATGAGCTCTGCCTTTTACTATCTGTGTGACCTTGGACAAGGCACTCAATCTCTTTTGGCTTCAGGTTACTTATCTATTAAAATTATAGAGCTGGACTAGATGACCTTCAAAGTCTCTTCCAGTTCTAAAATCTATGATCCCATGATCCACACAAAGGGCCTCAAGAAGGGCTTTGGTTTAACTTTGGTCCATAAACCCTTCAAAGATAAAAAGTCTGAAAAAGAGCCCAGCATCCTCGGTCCATTTCTTGTTGACAGGAAGGGCTTTGGTGAACAACTAGTTTGTACAGGATTGTGGAATGAATGGAATATATTTCAACCAATAGGACTAAACTATGAAATCAATAATGATGTGGTGTTTGTGTGTATTTATGAAAAGGGTGGAGAGGAAGAGAGAAAGAGAGAGGGAAAAAAGAAGGGAGGGAGAGAGAGAGAGAAAAAGAAAGAAAAAGAAAGAGAGAAAGAAATAGCTCACACACATAGCCACTTTATGGGTAGTTAGGTGCATGATCTCATTTGGTCCTTGAAACCACTCTATGAGAAAGATAAGAAGTAGTGGAAGGTTTCATTATCCCCATTTTACAAAGGAAGAACTAAGGCATCTAAACAATGAACAGTTTCTTCAAGGTATCATAGCTAGCAAATATGCAAGGTTAATTAGAATCTAGGTCATCTGACTTCAAGACCAAAGCCTACTCTACTTCAGTGTGCTGCCTCTCAAGAAAAATGGCACATGGCAGGAAGGGCTGAGGCCTTTGCTAAAGCATTTTCCTCTCCAAGGCCCTCTGCATCATCTTAACCACAGAGAAGATACCTTTTCTTCACCCTAGTCCTTTTTACTTTGGGAATCACAAGCCTCTCAGATCAATAAGAAAGGCCATTCTATCTTTCAAATGTAGTAACTAGTCCTTTCAAGTAATTTCCGTTTCAGTGCCCTTTGATGTTTTTTGCTTTGTTTTTGTTTTCTACTTAGAAGGCAATCAGGTAGAACAAAGTAATGAAGAAAGGAATAACATTCAGATATTTTAGAACTCATTGAGATTGAGTTCTTAATTTACATGTGTATTTAATTATAATTTTTTCAATCACTGCAGCTCCATCTTCTGTTTTTCTGCCACTGTCCTCCCATCACCCCAAACCTCATTGAGAAAGCAAGAAAAACAACTAACATGTATAGTTGAGAATTAGTGGAATTCTAAGGCCATGGATTTTTCTACTATTTCATGATTACTAAATTTAAAAAAAAAAAATCTCAGAATTGAAAGTGCTTTGAGGTCCTCTATTGACTGGAGGACTTCAGCATTTTTCATCCTGTGAATACCTTTCAACAACAATAACAACAACAACAAAACAATCTGTTATGATTCCCCTAGACAGATTTAATATACTGCTCATTATAATCTGCAATTATTTGCTTCTTAAGGCATCATTAAATATTTTTTAGCTTTAACTCCTTGTCCCATTATCATGGATTCCAATCTGGCATCATTGCTCTAGTCCAATTTATACATGAGCTAGAATTCTCACTGTAACATGCCCAACAAGCAATTAATCAGTCTTTGCTTGAAGATCTTGGCTCTCTCTAATTATTAGGAATTAATAGCCCTTTGCAAAGTGATACAAGGTAGGTGCTTAATAGATGTTGATTGATTGAGAATATCTTCCTTACATTAAGCCTAAATCTGTCCCATTTGTAGCTTCTGTTAAGGGCTAAAATTCTAGCTATTCTGTCTAAAATATCTAATGAGTAGTCGCCAATAAATTATAAGCTTTAGCAAGAGTTAGGCTTTTAAGCATTTATTAAGGAGAACAAGAATTTGGTAAAGAGAGAAAAAGACCTACATTCATCTATCTATTAAAGGGAGAGCACGTTTCTAGCTCCCTTCTCTGCCAGAGTCCCCAGGAAAGAGAACCAGACAGAGCTCTAGTCTCTTCCTTCTTCCTCCCACTACCCAACGTCACTTTCTGATGCCAAAGAAAAGATTCCTAGTCTTGCCCTCAAAGACCTTCGCTTCATGGGCGGAACTCTTCTACAGTAAGTCTCCAGCAGGTGGCGTCATTCCAATCATTACACTTCAAACCACTGATCAGAGTTCTATCCTCTAGGGCCAAAGAGATCAAGTCCAATCCCTCCATATGACAGTCCTTCGAACACTTGAAGACAGTCATCATGGCCCCTCCTCTACCCCTTGTCCATCAAGTCTTGCCTTCTCCATCATCTGCTTCTTCAATCAATTCTCCTATGGTATGACTTGAAGACATTCCTCTATCCTGGCTACCCTCACCAGACAGTGCTCCTATTTATTGATGTCCTACCTGAAATATGGGAAAATATGGCCCCAAACTGAATGTAATACTTCACTATGATCTCACCAGGAGAGGAACCAGCAGGACAATCACTTCTGTAGGGAGATGTACATATTTCTCTTAAATTGGCATATACATATATAGGTATTATTTTCTTTATATTTATATATATGTGCATATATGTATATGTATACATGTGTGTATATACACATATATAAACTTATACATGCACATAAAGAATAAATATAAAGAAATACTACTAATACTAATATCTAACATTTAAACGGTATCTTTTATGTGTCAGTTCTTGTTTTTCGGTCATTTCAGTTGGGGTTGGACTCTTCGTGACCTCACTTGGGGTTTTCTTGGCAAAGATACAGGAGTGGTTTGCCATTTCCTTCTCTAGCTTATTTCAGAGATGAGGAACTGAGCCAAACAGGGTTGTGACTTGCCCAGGGTCAATAAGTGTCTGAGGCCATATTTGAACTCACAAAGATGAGTCTTCCTGATTCCAGACCCAGGACTCTATCCAACTAGCTGCCCTGTTATGTGCCAAGCATTGTGTAAATACTTTACAAGTATTAAATCATTTGAGCCTTATAACAGCCCTGGGAGGTACGGTGCTATTATTATCCCCATTTTACAGAGAAGCAAACTGAATCAGAGGGTTAAGTAACTTACCAAAGGTCACATAAGTAGTCATTGTCTGAAGCCAAATTTGAACTCAGATCTTCCTGACTCTAGACCTAGTGCTCTTCCCTCTGTGCCACTCCATCTTGGCACCCAAACTCATAAGTTGGGATGCTCATGAGGGTAAGTTGACTAAATGCAATTTAATTTGGAAGGAAGAGCATTAGTACCTCAACCACCATATCATACTTTTGACTCTTAATGAGTTTGATTGCTAAACTTCTCCTAAACCACTAAAACCCCAAATCTTTTAAAGATCTAGGTCTACCTCCCATTTTAAGTGTTTGAAGTCAATATTTTCTTCTTCTTCTTGTGATTAAATTTCATCTTGGAGGCAGCTAGGTGGCACAGTGGATAAAGCACCGGCCCTGGATTCAGGAAGACCTGAGTTCAAATCTGGCCTCATACACTTGACCCTTACTAGCTGTGTGACCCTGTGCAAGTCAATTAACCCCCATTGCCCCACAAAAAATCATCTTAATAGGTTTGGTTCAGTGTTCTAGCCTGTCAAGATTGTTTTTAAGTCTATCTATGTCATCCAATGCATCAGCCATCTCTCCCTGGCCTGTGTTATCAGCACATTTGATAATTATGCCATCTATGCCTTTACCCAATTCTTTGTCAAAATTTTTTAATAGAACAAAGCTAAGCACAGATTCCTGGGGCACCACACTGGAGTCTAAGTTGATACTCATGCATTAATGACTATTCGTTTTGGCCTGTTATTCAGTTCTAAATTAACATAATGTTATTATTGGCTGTGCTTTTGTCCACAAGACTAGCCTGAGAGATTCTGTCAGATGTTTTGAAAAAGATAAGCAAACTATATCCATAGTTTTCTCTTGATCCCCCCAGTTTAGTCAAACTAAAGTGTGTCTTTTTTTTAAACTTTTAAGGTTTCACTCAAAAACCATAAAATTAGTATGGCATGACCTATTCCTATCAAGGTCATGATGGCTTTTTGTGATTTCTTCATTTATTAGATATTCACTAATGATTCATTCAAAAAAATAGCACCCTATAGGCAACTTGAATTCAAACATGTCTTGAAGAGCCTCAGTTACCTACTAATCCTCAGGTCTCTAGTTTTAACCTGAGGGTCTAGAGTTTCTTATGTTGTCACTCATGAGTCCCCATATGTGTGATCACTAATATTAATCTGCCAGTTGAATTCCATTAACTTTTGGAAAGAGATTTACTGAGAGGGCATGGTAAGAATATATCCCTACAGAGTATGAGCTCAAATTTGAAGGTCAAAGGTTGGGAGGCATATGTAGAGAATACATGTGGCAGAGAGGCACCTCTCAACTCCTGGCTTTGGAAGTCCTTCATAGAAGTTTTGTGAAGTTCCTCTTAAAAGAGACTCTGCTGGACTCCGAGGGGAGGTGCCTTGTCATAGTAATAACCAGCACTTCTCTCTTCAAGGGTCATGTTCCCTAAAGCTGTGACTGTTCTCTAGTGACTGTACTCCCTCATCTTTCTGTAGGCCCTTCCTCTTTCAAAGGCCACTGGCACTCTAATGGTCTCAACTTTTACCTCCAATCACAGATGTAATCTCTAAAAGTGAATTTTGGATCTCCTTAACTTACCCAGTCACCTGGGTGCTCTCATTTTAGAATATTCATTCACTTAAAACTAGGAAAGGTTAAACATCCAAAAAAGTACAAGTACCATGGGCTCATGGATCCATGGCAACCATGTGAAAGAATTTGAACAGCTGCTCTTCCCTTCACCAGACAGCTTATGACCAGCTTAGAGTAGCCTTCCTCACTCAAAGATGTCAAAGAAATATACTAGGTTATGGATTAGGCATTTTCTTGTATTAATATTTAATTCTGCCTTAGCAAGTCCTGCAACATTGCTTCTTCCAGTTCTTCACCCAATCAGAAGGTTTTTCATCCTCATACAGTATGGTCCTTGAGTTACTCATGACTCCATTATCTGCCTTTGCTTCCATCTCTAGTACATTTAAAAGAAATGTTCTTTATACTTCCTTATTGATTTTCAAGTGGAGATTGGATGACCATTTGTCAAGTATATGATAATAGGGATAGCTTTCATGTATGGGTTGGACTAGAGACCCCTTCCATATCCTAAACTCTTTGACTCTGTCATTTGAGCTATACAGGTTAGTCATCTTCTCAAACAGCTAGAATGGGAAGGAGAGAAGTTCAAACGTGGTTTAGAATTTCCCAAGCATGTAATTTTTTCAACACACTGTCTGAATCCTCTTTGGATCTAGCAAATGAACTTGCTTGATTTTACTACCTCTTTAGTTTCTCTCTTCTTGTAGAAAAAGAATTCCCCTATGCCACAACAATCTGGGGTTACTTGTGGTTGGTTACTGGACTATAGACCAGCTGCTCCAGCTTTTATATCCTTCTTTTGAATATGTACTCAGGAAAGCCATCGGAGAGAATTAGACACCTGTCTACACTCTTTCAGCTTTATTCATTTACTCCCAGTTTGGAGAATAAGAGCAACAAAGACCAGTCTCTTCCTAACTTCCTTTTATTTTCATTTTTACTTTTCTCTCCCTTCCCCAACATTAAGGTTAATGTTTTATAAGCATCACAACTCCAAGGGATTTTCCAAGAAGACTAATGTGTGCCCATAAGCAGAACTTTAACAAGGAATTATGGTGTCTGAAATAAATTCAGTGGGGAGGGAGGTGGTAGAGTGCGATTAAGAACCACTTCCCAGTCCACTGCTATCATGTGGTTATCCCACAACTGTGTTACTATTCTTCCTGACTTAATATGGTTCAGAGAAAAACATCCCACTTTCTGAAAAAGATCTTCCTCTGTCCCAAGAGGACCTGAGAACTTTTGTGACTCCACTCCATTAGTGAATTAGTCAAAGGGTCAATTCCCAGTCTACTGCTTTACCCCCAGGTTACTTTAACCTAAATATGATTGCAGAAGGAATTTGCTGCAAGTACCCTGAAGGGCCCTCTCTCCTTCCCCTCACCCTCATATTGCACTACGAAGGTCCTAAGAAATGTTTCCCTCTGGAGAAATGATATCCCCTGACAAGCCACTTCTCCACTGAAAGTGGCAGGACACTGTCACTGCCACTTTGTTCTTGACAAGTGGTCTGAAAAAACATCCCTTCATATGACTCATTCTCTGGGCAGAAGACTACTACGATAAGGAAGCATGGTACTATTTGTCCTATCCTAATAGAAAACTATATACATTTAACTACCACCTCATTTATATTTTGAAGTCACAGAAAGTGATGTTTAACCTGATTTGTCCTATAGTTTCCTTAAAAGCTAAAACTGACTTTCCTTTCAAAGGTAAGAAAAGGTTTCTTGCCCTTAATTACACATATTCCTGACTCTGTATTAAGTAAATATTTTCAAAAGTTTGGCCCCAAGTTTCTTCTACTATCAGTCAATAACTCCCAAATTGAACTGAGATTCCATTGGCAGTGATGTCAAAAAGACCTTGCTGGTCTGAGTTGACTTCCAAACACTCAATCCATAGTTATTTATTTAACTGTTTACTCCTCTTAATTTTGCCAATATCCAGTTAGAGATGTTGTTAAAGGTATAGCAAGATGGGGGCAGCTAGGTGGCACAGTGGATAAAGCATTGGCCCTATATTCAGGAAGACCCGACTTCAAATCCAGCCTCAGACACATGACACTTACTAGCTATGTGACCCTGGGCACGGATCTTGAAGAAAGGTGAAAAATTCACTTGGAATTGATTTGCTCATTAAGACACTTCCAATTACAAGCAGTTATACAATTGAATTCCTTATCAAAATTTTCCTTCCCTTCCCTTCCTTTCCCTTCTCTTTCCCCTTCCCTCTTTCCTTTCCTTTCTCTCTCCCCTTCTTCCCTTCCCTTCTGTTTTCTTCCCTTCTTCTCTTCTCTTCCCTTCCCTTCCCCCTTCCCTCTTTCCTTTCCTTTCTTTCTTCCCTTCTTTCCTTCCCTTCTCCCTTCCCTTTTCCCCTTCCTTTTCCCCTTTCCCATTTTCATTCCCTTCTGCCTTCCCTTTTCCCCTTCTCTTCCATTCCCCCATTTTTTTTTTAATTAAAAAAGCCTCTATCTGTGTGGGTATTGTGCTGAGCTGAGTTGAATTTTTTTGAGAATTCATTGACCACATTCCAGAGAGCTCTTAGGGGTCATGATTAGAGATGGGATGGGGAACTATGTCCCTATCATGCCCAAATCAGTCCCATCCTATAAGTAAAACATAGTAATAAACTATGAAACCTCGAACTATGAAACTTTGAAACCATCTCCACTGGATGGCGCCAACAAGACTTGGGTTGCCCCAAGAGACCTGGATGGAGATGGCAGATGACAGAACAATTTTTATCTCTTGCAACCTGTCCCCCATCTTCAGTCCCCGCTCCAGTTTCCCTCCCCTCTATCTTCTCCTAGATGCCCCTGCTCCTGCCTGTCCCAGCTTCAGAGGCTTCCAGCCTCATGCATTCAGTGCATTTAGTTATCAATCAACAGGGATTTCAGCAGCAGTTGTGCTGGAGTGGACAAGTTGGCCTTTCTTTATGCCAACAGGGAATGCTTGAAATACCTCGACACACAACACTGATTGATGCAGTCACAGTTTACACACCATTCTTCAGATGGTTTGAAATGGCTAGAATTAATGGCTTATTCTTAGATAGGAGAAAGAAAAAATACCTTTTTCTGGTCTTCTCATTTAAATCTATTTATTTGAATTTTCAGAGTGTGATGGGGGTCTTACTGCCTTGCTGTCAGCTGGTGCCCCCAGAGACAACTCTAGCCAACTTGGCACCGCCCCAACCCCAAGGGAATCTGAGTATTTAGGGCCCCATTTTCTTTGCAAGTGATGCAGATCCCTGTGGTCAGGCCAAGAGAGGGCAAAAGGGACCAGGGAAAGAGGTATCAAGGGCCTGAAAGGCAGAAGAAAGGGAAGAATGGGGTTTGTTAGAGCTCTGTTGTGTTCATGCCAGGCTATGTCAGCCAGCTGGAAGAAAGGGGGTGGGGATGGAGTTTAAAACCCCTGGTAAGGAATTTTTACTTGGTCTGAACATTGTTTAAATTCCTGGAGTGGGTGATCCCTGTAATAAATACCTTGGACTCTGTAAGACAGATATATTTATTCAAGTTTAAAGTTCGGCCTTGATGGATATGCATTTGGGAATGCATAGGGTCGGAGTGTTTGTTATACATTGGAACTCGTTCAAAGTACTCGAGGAGTTAGGAAAACTCCATTTATAGCAAAGCAGAATGTCTTAACCTTTCTTTGTGGTTACTCTGCCTAATTCTATGTTTTGTCCCATGCCTTGGTCTTAGTTGGTCCTCAAGGAATACTAAGTGAGCATGGACATTTGGCCCCAGACACTCCAAATACTCTTGCAAAGCTCCTTTTGATGGGATCTTAACCTCAGTCACTGGTGTTTTATGGAGAGAAAACCTCATCCACCGGGAAAGGCAGTAATCAAGCCAGAGGGTAGATACATGCTAAGGAAAGCAAACAGTGCAGAAAAACCTGGGTGTGCTGTTACTTAAGCCCTTTCCATTTTAAACCCTCTGGCTTAGAATTTACTTCTGCTAAATGGGACCTGCTAAATGATGAGAAGCTGTGTGGTATAGGAGATAGAGTTTTGAAATTAGATTTGGACTCAAGAAAACCTGGGTTCAAATACTGCCTTGGACACTTACTGTGTGACCCTAGGTAAGTCACTTAACTTCTCTGGTCCTCAGTTTCCTCAACTATAAAATAAGACTTATAAGGTCCTTCCCATCTCTAAATCTAAGCTCTGGAAAATGAAACCCATTGAAACCAATTGTCCATCACTCAGTATTGAATTGGAAGTTCCCTGACTTCATCTTTACCCCTTTCTCAAAGTTTCCCTTTTCCCCTGATCTCTCTGAGTTTTATAAATAGGCCTTAGGTGCCTGGCCACTAGACATATTTTCCAGTGCCTCAAGCTTCTCCATTTTCCTCTGAAGACATATCCAAAATGCAGGACATTGGGAAAGCGGCCCTCCTTTCCTTCCCATTCTGCTTAGTGAAAGAATAAATAGAACCTAAAGAGGAAACACTGGCAGTCTGGGAAACATCACCCAAGCAGCTTGGTTTCCCCAAGATGACAACCTTCACTCTATTCATTGGTGCCAATGAGCAAATTAGGTCCTTAAGAGCAAATGAGGTCCTGGTTCGAGGTGGTACGGCTACCACCCATGTATGCTCCTTGATCCACACACATCCAGGTATCTTCACATAGCTGAGCTTTGGATTTGCTGGGACCCGGCTTAGTCCCCTAGCCCCAGAAGTCTCTTTTCTGTGGAGAGCATGTGACATGTAGAAAACCAGTTCACCCTGGACCCAAATGGTCCTCTCACAAGTGGCAATCCCTCATAGAAATTCTTGCCTTGCTTGGGTGTTTTGTTCATAATTCCCGGAAAACAAGATTCCCCTCCTCTTGCCATTAATTGTCCCACTGTGTGAGTGACTATAACACTCCACTGGTGTTCAGATGCTGCCGTGAAGGATTTTTGCTCAAGATAAAAGACCAGTATAGCATTTGTTTGGGAAAACACATACCTTTTATAGGCCAAAGCACATAATGTTTGCAACAGCAGGAAAGAGATGTAAAAATACTGTGTTCTGCAACATTGGCAAGTTATTCTCTGCTTGAGGAATTCTTAATTAAAAAAAAAGAAAAAGAAAAAGCAACTACCCAAGGTCCTAATTTTTGCTACAGCTGCCATTATAGGTTTTTATTTTTCCCTGAGATGCTGGAAATTTTTTTCAGCACATAACTCACATTTAAGTTTCTTAATCACTACTTTCCTGTTAACTCCATGGTTTGGGATTTCTTTGTCACTTTAGGGAAGTCAGAATAGAATTAAATAGGAATATAGTTAATCTTACTAAAGAAATTCCTACCAACAGAATTTTTCCTTAATGTCACCAAGCCTTAAATTAGTTGATTTATTTTCCTCCTAAGTATGACTGATTGGGACTCATACTCCTCCAGGCCACCCTGAGACATACACATACACACACACACACACACACACATACACACACACCTTAGTATTACAAAGATGGAAGATATGTCCTGGTTCTTATATTCTCTGAAGAATAAAATATACATCTGTGAGACCTAGAATGGAAGGGGTCTGGGGTTCAATCCTGACACCTTCTGATGGAGCATTTTCTGCTGCAATCAATCAATCAACAAGCATTTATTAAGTGCCTATGATGATTTGCCAGACACTAGGCTAGGTGCAGCAGCATTTAGATTTCTGACTGAAGGACTCTGGGGTCAAAGGTGGACTCTGAAATTCCAGGCACTGGAAGTGGAAAGGATCATTATTTCACTGAATATTGAAAGTACAGGCATACAAATAGTTGGGTATTATCTCAACACTTTAATGGATCTACAACCTCATCAGCCTGAACACTCTCCAAAGGTGACAAACTATGCCTATTTATCCCATGCTCCTCTTGTCTATGGGCTCCCATGAATCTCCCACAAAAGGGATGCATAGAGAGTCTCCTCTAGGACTATTGACATGATGTAGTTATCAATGGAACACTCACATAGTCCTTTTGTTAATCCTCCATTTTCACTACATGATTCTCACCTGCTTTTCTAGTTGTTTATCTTTGATCTTGTCTTTTATGCTACTTTTTTTGTGGGTCAATGAGGGTTAAGTGACTTTACAGGGTCACACAGCTAGTAAGTGTGAAGTGTCTGAGGCAAGATTTGAACTCAGGTCCTCCTGAATCCAGGGACAGTGCTTTATCCACTGCACCACCTAGCTGCCCCCATGTTACTTTGTAAAAATACAAAATTCATTATGGGTGACTTACTATAGTCTATTTATGCCCACCATGCAATTTTCCATTGTCCTTCTGAGGACATGAAATTTTGATTCCCTTTAGACTATGGTGGTATGTGATTTAAGCAACACAATAATTTGTATATTAATTCCTTTGGCGAACATTTTTTTTAATGAATGAATAAAAAGCAATTTATTATGAACTTTTTACATGCTAAACACTTTGCTAAGAAGTTAACTAAGCCCTGGGGTACATAGATTAAAACAAAGACAGTCCCGAACTCTAGAAACACACATTCTAATATGAGAGACAACATACAAAGGAGAGTACTATCTCAGAAGGTGTTATTTGGTACTGAAATTTATAGGGATGATGAGTGGGATCACAAGGAATTAAACTCATTCCATCAAAGAACACTTGTTTTGCTCATGATAGCAGAGCAGAACAGCTACTATATGCAGTGAGCTGTCCTAAAGGTTGTTTGGGGTACAAAGAAAAGGGGCATGGTCCATGCCCCCAAAAGCTTAAAGTCTTTTAGAGGAGATTATATATACAAATAACTATAGACTTGATACCAATATATACTCCAAATACCAAAATATACCCCCAAACACATTCAATTATAGGACAGGTTATATGGAAGAGATTACATCTGAGTGATGTTAGTGACCCTGAGGAATGAGTGGGATGGGTAGAACCAAATAGAATTTGGTTATTGGAACATTCTAGGCAGATGGAAGAGTGTATGCCAAGGCATGAGATAGCACGAGATTGTGTGAAGAACAGGACATGGTCCAATTTGACCAAAGCCTAAAGAGCATCAAGGGGAGTAGTGGGAGATAAGCAGGCAGGAGTCAAATGATAGAAGGCCTTGAATTCTATAAAAATTAGTTTTGATTTTATTTGGCTGTCAGTGAATAACGGTGAATTATTTGAACAAGGATAGTGGCATGGTAGGAATTTGGGTTTGGGAAGATTACTCTGGCAATTAAGCAAAAAAGAGGAACAAGACTTAGAGGAAGGAGACGATACTTAAAGAAACAATTGGGGTTTTATTTAAGATGATGGGCAGTAGAAATGGAGAGAAGGAAATTGATACAAGTAATATATTACATATATAAGTGTGCAAGTATATGTGTATAGTCTTAGAGAGTTTCATGGCGGGGGTTGGGGGAGAGACTGACAGTTTAGAGACTTACCTATGGTCACAGAGCTAGTATGTGAGAGGAAGAGTTTGAACCTATATCCTCCTGATGCTATCTACCATCCCATGTTGTCTCTCTGTAAGAGACATCACGGAGATGAGACAAGATTTAACAACTGATTGGAGATGAGTGAGCCAGATGGAGAAGTCAATGAGGACAAACAGAGTTCATCAATAGAAATAATTGAGAATCTAAAATTTATTCAATTGATGAAACACCATTGGAACAAATGAACATGCTCTTTTATTAACTAGAAGCTTGTAACACTGAATTCTAACTCTATAGAATCCCCAATGTTTTTCCCGTCATTCTCACAGTAGGGACCTCATTGATGTGGATATGCCTTCTAATAATAAACACTGTAATCCATTCATGCCTGCCTATATTTGTAACTCTTCATTTACGAAAATTCATATCCTTTCATAACACGGGGCTGATCTAATGTTCTGGGAGCTTTTCACATGATCTCTTGATGTTAGTCAGTCAATTGGTCAATAAACATTTATTAAGTACCCAGTCTGTTCCAGGTTCTGTACTAAGTGCTGGGGATACAAATGGGACCCACAGTCTAATGAGAGAGACAACATGCAAATAACTATGTACAAACAATATATCAACAGGATAGGTTTGAAATAATCAAGAGAAGTAAGGTACTAGCATTAAAGATGATGGAGAATGGCTCCCTGTAGAAGATGGGATTTTAAATGAAACTTGAAGAAAACTTGAGAAACCAGGAGATAGAGATGAGGAGAAATAGTATTCCAGGCACAGGTGGTAGCCAGTCTCCCCAAATGCACAGAACCAAGAGATGGAGCATGTTGTATGAAAAATAGCCAGGAGGCTAGTTTCACTGGATCAATGGGTACATGGAGGGGAGGGAGATACAACATACTTGGTTATCCTTTGCTCTCACTACATGACCAGGTCATGTTTCTTTCTCCACTCACACATTTCTTTGATGACATCCTTTTTCATGTGTCTTTCTTTATTGGCATTTTTTTGCAACATGCTCACATTTACCATGCCCCTTTCCATTGTTCTTTGAATGATCCTCAAGTTTGATTCTTTGAGGCTTATGGTATTCTATGACTCACATCAATACAACATAACCAAAAGAATATCAGACTTTAAAAGATGGATCTTTGTTTCTAGAAGAAGCCTGGAAACCTGAAAAGAACTATGATGTTTCTCAGTGGCAATACAGGCCAATCTATTCTTTCTGCCCAATTCTAGGCCTAGCCTATTGTCCATTTTCACTATCAGGTCAAGATGTATTAAAGAACGTACTAGTTCAATGGGTTGTCCATTCACCTGTATCTTCTACACTATAAAGTGTGTTTTCTTATTAAGTGAGTAAACCATCTTGTGAAAATCATATTATAAGAGTTTAACTATACAACTTCTCATCTTAATGGCTCCAAACATTTCTAGTGTCATGAAGGGAGGCTGTAATAATGCTACCATAAAATACCTCAGTCCTTTTGTAGACTTCAGAAAGCCTTTATTTAAAGAGAGAGAGAGAGAGAGAGAGAGAGAGAGAGAGAGAGAGAGAGAAGGAAAAGAAAGAAGGAAAGGAAGGAAGGACAGAAGAAAGAAAGAAAGAAAGAAAGAAAGAAAGAAAGAAAGAAAGAAAGAAAGAAAGAAAGAAAGAAAGAAAGAAAGAAAGAAAGAAAGAAATTAAGAAAGAAAAAGGTTGAACACACAAGTTGCTTGGAGGTTTCCTTCTCACCTTTGTTGACTAGCAGGAGGAATTCAAAATGTTGACTAGCAGGAGGAATGCAAAATTCAGACATTGTCAATGTAGCATTGACTCACAGACATTTTATTCCGCTACCAATAATTCTTTAAAGGTGCTGACACAATTTTTAGTGGCATATGAATGGCACATGACTAGCACTCAGCTATCACTTTGAATGCTGCAATTATTGCTCCAAAGTACAAACATGATTTTTGAGGTATGTTGTTTGTCAGAGCGTCATACATCCTCCCCGCCATTTAATTGAACAAGAAATCTTTTGAAAATGTTACTTAGACTCACACACTTCATTTTCCGCCCACAAAGTATACATGCTTAATCATGGTGCAATGGAAAAAAATACTGCATGTGGAGTCAGAGAACCTAGGTTTGAATACTGACTTCACCATAGTACTAGTATGGATAAATCATTTAACACATCTGAGCCTAAGCATCTTCATCTATAAAATGACCTTTGAAGTTTGTTCTGGCTCTAAATCTATGAGCCTGTGAGGTAGAGGCTTGGAAAGAGTGGAGAAACTGAGGCAAAGTGGCAAAGTTGAAAGGGCACTGGACTTGGAGTTGAGAGATGTAAAACACTAGTTCTGCTACTGACATGGGATCATGGATAAGTTGCATCCCCTCTTTAAGCCTGCCTTTTTCTCTGTAAAATAAAGGAGGGACTCCTAGGAGTCCCTCCAAGTCCCTTCTAGCTCTTATATTCAGGGCAGCTAGGTGGCACCATAGATAGATCACTGGCCCTGGAGTTAGAAGGACCTGAGTTCAAATCTCACCTCGGACACTTACTATCTGTGTGACCCTGGATAAGTCATTTAACTCCAATTGCCTTAAACATCCAGGGCCATCTCCAGTTGTCCTGATGTACATCTTGCCACTGGACCCAGATGGCTCTGGATGAAAGAGTGAGGTTGGTGACCTTGCACAGCCCTCCCTCACTTAAATAAATTCAGTGCAAGTCATGCCATCACCCTGATGTCAAGGTCCTCTTTGAGAGTGAAGGACACACAACAACAAAAACAACAAGCTCTAATATTCTTATTTTGAAACCCCTTTCAACTTTCATACTCTCTGCTTCTATGATTCCAAGGCGGTGGTTCATTTGAATACAAATGTGAGTGGAAGGGGAGAAGCTGGGCATAGAAGCACCCAGCTCACCAAGCATCCCTCCATGTAGTCCTTTGTATCATCTTCTCCCAGAAATCCTAGCAGAGCCACAGGTTGAGAAAATGAGAGGGTAAAAGTAGTAGGTTTCTCAGTCACACACCTGAAAACATGGAAGACTGATTAGGAACTTCCATTTTGTTTCCCTTTTTTATTTTTCTTTAGCCTATATTTGTCTCTGATTGAAAGTCATAAAGGGGGGCAGCTAGGTGGCACAGTGGATAAGGCACCAGCCTTGGATTAAGGAGGACCTGAGTTCAAACCCAGCCTCAGACACTTACTAGCTGTGTGACCCTGGGCAAGTCACTTAACCCCCATTGCCCTGAAAAAAAGAAAAAAAAAGAATGAAGGAAAGTCATAAAGGGCAGGTAGGTAGGTAATTGGATAGAGCACCAGGCCTGAAGTCAGGAAGACTCATCTTCTTGAGTTCAAATCTAGCCTCAGACATTTACTAGCTCTGTGACCCTGAATGAGTCACTTAACCCTCTTTGCCTCAGCTTCCTCATCTGTAAAATGAGCTTGTAAAGGAAATGGTAAACAACTCTAGTATCTTTGCCAAGAAAACTCCAAATGGGGTCACATAGAGTAGGACACAACTAAAAAACAAGAAAGTCCTAAAGGCAATTTCTGTCTTTGAGATGACTGACTCATTCAATCCTCCTTTAAGAGACTGAGGGAGGGAATATACTTCCCAGATGCCCTGAGCACTACCAAGTAATACTTTAGGAACAATAGAAAGGGGGCAGTTAGGTGGCACAGTGGATAAAGCACCAGCCCTGGATTCAGGAGTTCCTGAGTTCAAATCTGGCCTCAGACACTTAACACTTACTAGCTGTGTGACCCTGGTCAAGTCACTTAACCCCAATTGCCTCACCAAAACAAAACAAAACAAAACAAAAACACAACAACGACAACAAAACAATAGAGAAAAGAGGTTGGAAAATTTAAGCACACTGAAGCTTCAGTTCCTTTGATTTTTAAATACTTGGGGACTTAATTTAGAGTTTTAGGAAGAAACTTCAACATGTATCTAGTTCAATCCACATATTATAGATAAGAAAGCTGAGGCTCAAAACGTTGACTTACCAAAAATCACTGTCATGCCAGAGCCAGGGCCAGATAGAACCCAGGAGTCTAGCTTCCAGTCTAATCCAATGCTTTTTCCATGATTTCACACTGCCTCTCTAATTAAAAAAAAAAGGAGAATTAAGGGAGAAAGTTTAATAAGATAGCAATCCCTCCCTTCCATTCTCTCCTTCCCACCCCTATAAGGAAATGGATTCAGAGCTAGAAGCGACCTTGAAGATCATGAAGTCTTAACTGTTCATTTGACCTATAAAGAAACTGAAGGCCAAAGTATATGACTTGTCCAAGATCACACAGTTCCCAGTGACTAGGATCTCAAATCTCCATTGCCAAAGGGCACTTTGCTTTGACCCATATTTGATGGATGCTATTTACACACACTGTAGAGTCTCATCTTGGTCTAATATTTTTGTCCATCTATTTCCTATATATATGGGTCTGTATCCAAGTGTTGTTCTTAGATTATAAATTCCCAGAGGGCAATTATCATTTAATGCTTTTCTCTCTGCCCAAACAGATCACTACTCTATCCTTCATTGTTCTTGCCAGGTTTTCCCATCCCTCAAGGATCAAGATTCTACCCAATATTCTGGGGGACAATTTCTTCTTTTGATATCTCAAGGGCAGCTAGGAGGTGCAGTGGATAGAAAGCCTAGCCTGAATTCAGGAAGACTTGAATTTTCATTCTTCCTTGCACACTTACTATCTGTGTGACCCTGGCAAGTCATATTTCCTCTGCTTGCCTCAGTCTCCTCAGTTCTAACAATGGGATAATAATAGTACCTATTTTCCAGGGTTGTTGTGAGGAGCAAAATGAGATAATAACATGCATATAGCACTTAACAGAGTGTCTAACATATAGAATGTCTAACATATACTATATAAATGTTAGTCATTATTATAATTAGCAAGAGTATTATTATCCCACTGAATCTAATCAGCCACCCTGCTTCGTTCTCATTACAAGAAGGGCTTATTTCTGTAACCCCTTAAACATGTCCTTGCTCAATCACCTCCATGAAGTTCCCTTAACACAACACTCTGCTCAAACTCGATTTTTAATAAAGCTTTCCACATGTTGATTCAATTTGACAAGTCACTGAGTACCTGCTATGGACAAAGCTTTGTGCTAGGCAATAGATATACAACCTTAACCCTCAGGGAATTTACATTGGATGAAGAGCAATGCCCTACTTATAAAGATAAGTACAAGCTAACTGGAGGAGAAAGTACTTATGATTGGGGAATGGGGCAGAGAGGCAGTAAAGATGAGAGCACCTGATGCCAATAATGATTCTAGTAACAATGATGATGAAAAAGAAGAAAGAAAATATGATAGTGGCTTCCAGAAAACTCTATTTAGCATTTGTTTCATGCTAGGTTTCTCGGTTACATAATATTCCCAGCCCACCACCACCCCACCTCCTCCAATATTTGTCCTAATGATTTTGGTTCTTTCCTCCACCTTTAGTGGGGGAAACAAGCCATTTTCAGTCCTTGCCAACTCTCCTACAGACAACACTTATGAGTACCCCCTCTGACAGCATAATTAGTATGCCTGGGGTGTTTTTCACCAGCTGCTTATGTCTCCTCCAAGTTAAAAGTCAACAGCTAAATATATAGCATTGGAAGTGCACAAACAGCAAAATTGATTTTAAGACTCAGAACCCCTTGATTATCAGTATTTATAGCTGTAATTAGAGAATGTTTTAATGTCTTATATAAGCCATTCTTTATTGAAAGTCTCACGACAGAGAACTTGATACTAATTTCCTTTGCATCAGCAAAGAAGTAGCATCCCTGCTAACACTTGCCTAGCTTTCAGGTTGGTTAATTACAAAACATGTTGTCCTACATTATACATAGTACATTAGGGGCTGATTCACTTGTCAAGTGGCTTTCAATGGGAGTTCCTGTTCCAAGCTACTAGCATATTATATGTCTGTCCCCAGAGCCTGATTCAAGTGTATGGTGTATTATGAGTGATGTCTGCTGCTAACACTGGCAAAATAAAGCTATTTGCCTCAAATGTGAACATCGTATCTTTGCAAGGTAGTGTGGTATGGGGGGAAGATTACTGGATTAGGAAATAGGAGACCTCCATTTTGCTTCTGTTTATACCAATGTGACTTTGGGTAAGGTACTACACCCTCTCAGCCTTTCTTACTTTATAAAATAATTATAATAGATAATCTCTAATATATCTTCCAGTTCTGAAATTCTGTGATTCTATAATTCTAAGTGTATGATGTAATTTGAGTGAAATTCATGTCAGAATCAGCCCACAAATATTATTTCTATATTGTGCATAAAATATGTCTAGGTCATAATCTTGATGTTTCCTTATATGAAATACTGTAGGATATTACCATCCTTTTCTCCCTAAATCAATCGTTCAATCATTTATTAAGTACCTACTATGTACCAGGCACTATGTAAGATATTGAAGATACAAAAAAAGAAAAGAAAAACGATTATTACCTTCAAGGAGCTTACATCCTAGTGGTGGAGATGATATATCTAAATCGGTATGCTCAAAATAAATATACAGTGGATGAACAGTAGTTTTAGAGTGAAAGACATTAGCAGAAATGAAAACCAGGAAAAACCACCTGGAGAAGGTGGTATTTATTTGAGCTGAGTCTTAAAGGAAGGCAGGGAATCTAAGAGTCAGAGGTTGGGAGGGTAGGAGTTCAGGTATGGGTAATAGCCAATACTAGGGAAAAGAAATGGAGGATGGGACATAGTGTGTGAAGAACAGTAAATAGTGTCAAGAAGGCTAAGTACAGGGGTGTGGTGATGTGTTTAACAGCCAGCTCTCTGAAAAACACATATGTACCGGAGGTGGGAAGATAAGTTTATATAATATACCTAAGATGTACTTATGAGTTTAATCTACATCATTACTATTTTCTCCATGATTTTAGTATGTCTAGGCAATCAATAAAATAATACATCAATCTCCAATTTGTAGCATCTGCCAATTTCCAGGGTATAAATGTTCACATTGCTTTAAATTCTATGTTATTTTTAATTTATGGAATAAAACAAGCATTTTCATAATAGTAAAATAAAAAAGAGGATTACACATGAAACAGCAAATCTATTATGTGCAACTTGCTGTTCCTTTTAAATATATAAAATAAATAATATAATATAATCACTCCCACTGCTAGTGTCCTTCCTCTCATACTACTTTGCTTTTAATTCACAAATATTGGTATTTATGCACTTTATATTTATATTAAACGCTTATGTATGTTTGTCTTATATCCCACATTAGAATGTAAGCTCATTGTAAGCTAGAATCATTTCATTCTTTGTATTTGTATAGCCAGTACATGGCACCGTGCCTAAGATATAATAGATGCTTCATTAATGCTTGTTTATTATTTGATACATATCCTAGGAGAGGGTTTTAAGGAGGAGGCTATTATAGTAATCATTTCCCCCAAACTATTCCCTCTCACCATAAAGTTAGAAGAAGAAAAACAAAAAAGAAGAAGAAGAAGAAGAAGAAAAACAAGCTCCATCTTCTAAGCTGTGGGAAAGAGAATGGTGAAAGCTTTCTCCATCTGGCACAAGATGCCGACTATTAAGTTGTTTGGGAAATGTGGAGTTGTACCCATCTAGAAGATTGGCCGTGGCCATTTTAATATGTTTTTGAAAATCATTGAGTGCTTAAAAACCTGTAGTAAAAGCCCTAATAAACTAAATTAGACCAAGACCCTGCCAGAATTGTATTTACCTCCTGAAGTGGAGGTTTGGGAAACCATGTTAAAAATGAAAAGAAAAAAAGGAAAAAAAAGAAAAAAGAAAATGACCCTGAGTTTGGGGTGGGGGAGGGCAGGGGGTGTAGTGAGCTCTTTTACCAAATGGACAAACCCCCTGCCATCAAAAACACTCATTTGTAAGAGGACTGGCGATTGCTTTCAATGTCACACGTTTTTGAAGGGTGATGCCACCCGCCGTCCATTTTTGTTTTGTTGTGCTTTGTTTTACAAGTCTTATTTATTTTTACAAGGGGAGGAACGACAGAGAGGGAATGGAGTCCCTGTAGCCCCAAGAATACGTGCTTTGTTCATTGTGTATGCCCAGGCAGTACAATGAACAAGCACTAATAAGAGGAAAATGATTGTAGCAAATAAAATCACATATGCTTTAGTCACCCAGAAGGGGGCTGTGGGTGAGCAATGATAAGCATTCCCTGAACATAGCATCGCATTAGGCAGTCTATGGGGCATCTCTGGGAACTCAAGGGAAAAGGCCATATAGCTCTTGAAGCCAACATTCTATTTGACACAGAACATCATTAAAATTATCTAGGAGAATGGCAATGGGCTGGGAGTCATAGGCTCATAGATTGTTAGATTTTGAAGAGACCTTAGATATCATTTAGCTCAACACCTTCATTTTTACAGATAAGGTAACTGAAGCCCAGAGAGGTTAAGTGATTTACCCAAGAACATGTGGTTTAGTCAGCATCAGGGACAGAATTTGATTCCAGATTTTCTTGACTTCATGTTTAGCCCACTATCCATTATGAGCACTGGGTTCTAAATTCTTCCCTTTTAAATATTATTCCCCTATTAAAAGATTCCCCTCCACACACTCCAGGTTCTAGCCAAAATGGCCACCTTGCTCTTCTTCAGGAATGCCATTCCATGTCCTATCTCCTTGCCTTGGCACAGGCTGTTTCCATAGATGGAATCCCCACTATCCTCACCTCTGCCTCTTAGAATTCATGGTTTTCTTCAAAGCTCACCTCAAATGCCACCTCCATCATGAAACCTATGCTTTCCCCTACATACACCCAGTTGCTGGTGCCTCCCCCTCCAAAACCCCCCACAAAAACATACCTTGTATTTATTTTGTTGTCTAATGTGTATGTGTGTGTGCATGTGTGTGTGTGTGTGTGTGTGTGTGTGTGTGTGTGTGTGTGTGTACACATTGTCTCCCCAGTTATCTCCTTGAGGAAAGGGACCATTTTGTTTTTGTTTTTATATTCCCAGCACCCAGTACATTGTCCAATACAAAGTAAGAGCTTAATAAATGCTTGTCAAATTGGTATAGGAGGTGCTTAATAAATGTTTGTTGACTAACTCCACAATTTACTCTTCTCTGTGTGTATGTGTGTGCGTATGTGTGTGTGTGTGTGTGTGTGTGTGGTCTTGGGCAAGTTACTGAACTTCCCTATACCTTAGTATTTTTCTTTTGTGGGTGCCAAACAAGAGTGCCAATGTCTGCCCTACCTTTTCCATAGGGGTGTTATGATAGGGCTTTCCCATAATGTAGGGTATCTTCCATGGGAAGTCAAATGGCCTCTCTATGCAGGTTTATCTATGCTCATGTTCCTTTTTTTGGGGGGGGGCAGGGCAATGAGGGTTAAGTGACTTGCCCAGGGTCACACAACTAGCAAGTGTCAAGTGTCTGAGGCCAGATTTGAACTCAGGTCCTCCTGAATCCAGGGCTGGTGCTTTATCCACTGTGCCACTCAGCTGCCCCGCCCCCACTTCCCACCCCAAGGTTTGATTATTCTTATGAGATATTCTATATCAAATGAAATTGGCTGGCTAGAGGAGTCACATATTGACTCAGAAAACCACAAATTAGTATTATCTATGTTGCAGTAGATTTTTATTTATTTTTTAAACATTTCCCAATTTTTAAACCTGTTTTGGACTGGGGAGTTTTGAGCTTGTGGCCGAAGGCAGAGTTTGACACTTTTGATCTATTATAGAGTAATGTACCTAGCTGGATTGGCTTCCTGACTGTGTAGCCTCATGGGAAAATGAAGGCTACAATTCTGTTTTAAAGTACTGACTAGAAAAGGAGAACCTGAGGAAGGGACAAAAATTAGATGATTTTGTCTGCATCTTTTTTCACCAGAAAAAAAAAAAACAACAAAACAACACAATGGTAAACTCATAGATTTAGTTTGAAGGGACTTGAAAGGCCATCTGGTCCAATACCTTCATTTTATAGATGAGGAAACTAAGGTTATGTGACTTGCCCAAGGTCATACAAATGGTGTCAGAGGCAAGATTTGAACTGAGGCTTTCTGTGTTCCACAGCCAATGTCCTTTATCTACTATGTTGCCTCAGTAATAGCTGGTATCTATATAGCCTTGTTAAAATTTTCAAAGTATAAACACACAGACATTTAGACAAATAGAATCTCATTCAATCATCAAAACAATGCTGTGAGATGAATGCTTTTATTATCCCCATTTTACTAATGAGGAAAATAGTAAGCACCAGAGGCAAGATTTGAACCCCTGCCCTCTAACTTCGGTCTGTGTTCTTTTCACTGTACTTCACTAATATACATACATACATATTTAAAGCTGGAGGGAACTTTAGGGATCAGCTAGTCCAACGTCTTATTAATTAATGACTTCAAAGACCAAAGAGGTTAAATGATTTTCCTGATGTTGCACTGATAGTATATGGCAGAGTAAGGATGTCAGCCAGACTTCTGACTTTAAAACAAATCCTATTTCTATAGCACCATACCTGCTGGCTTTTATCTAGTGCATTTAAATGGCTACAAAGTAATTTTGTTACAGTATCCGTTTAAAAAAAACACACACAACAATCCTAGTGTAAGGTTGTAGGTTTTTCCTCCCACCCTAATTAATGTAATCACAGAAAGTCCAGATAGTTTGATCATATTAAACAATCAATTTAAAAGCATAATCTATGTATGAATTAAAATCCCTAATCATTTTGAGAGAATAAACTACTTTGATGAATGGGTAAAGAGAAATGAAACCACAAAGGAAATTTTGTGATTGGCTCAAAAAATCAGACACATCTTTGTCCATGTATAACACTTAATTATAATAATTAGCTTGGTTTAAGCATAGCAAGCAATAAAATGGACCACAGCTTTTTCCCTTGTCAGCTTCAGAGAGTTTATTTTGAATTAAAAGTTCTCAGTTCAATTACAAGTGACCTGAGGCCCCAGTCAGGTAAATTCCTAATACTTAGGCAAAGGTTGGGTTCTTTGCCTAACTTTAAATCTATATGTAAATATGAATTGGGCAAGTAGGTGATACAGTAGATAGAGTGCTGGACTTGGTCAGGAAGAGCTGAGTTCAATTTCTGCCTGGGCCACTTACTAGCTGTGTGACCCTGGGCAAGTCATGTAAACTCTCCCAACCTCATTTCCCTTATCTGTAAAATGGGAGGGGGGTAATAAAAGCACCTAGTTCAAAGGTTGTTATAAGGATAAAAATGAGGTAATATATGTAAAACACTTTACAATCCTTAAAGTACTATATAAATGTGAGTGGTTATTGCTGTTATTGTCATCCTCATCCTCCTTCTCCTCCTCTATTTAGCCCCTGACTTCTTAATGATTAAGGAAAAATTCAGCTTATTGGATATGTTTGGGCAGCAAAACAGATTATAGAATATTGTCTATAGGTAGTCAGGCATCAGGAGGGGGAATTGGGCAAAGTGCTGACCTTTATCTGGAGATGTCCCTTAGCCTGAGTCCTCCGTTATGAAATGTCTATAAAGGCAATGACTTTCTTCAGTGTTTCTCTTCTCTACCATAGCTCATCTTTTCCTTTGCTCCTTAAAAGTATACTGGCAATGTCATTCTGGCCCTAACCGCTCAAGTACAGACCCTCAGAACCTCTCCTTCTGGTTCTAAGATTGAATCTTCCTCTTATTAAAATCTCCTGGAAAGAGACCCAGTCTCTCACACAATGACTCTGAATTGTTTAAAGAGTGTTTACAGGGTTATAGGTGTCGTTCACACTAAGTCCTAATGGTTTGATTCCATCAAAAAGTGTTCTTCCTTTAAGTATCAGGACTAAAATTGGTTAATTCCAATCGTACCCTTATATATAAAAACAGAAAGCTAGTTTAGATCCAGACAATCGAGTGGTGGTTGAATCTAGTGGCAAAGTACTCTTGAGAAGGAATTGCCTTGGGGAAGGAAGCAAGTTTCTCTCCTCCACCCCCCCCCTTCCCCATTGACAAGGTGAAAGTTATCAGCATTGGTAACAGTGCCCCCGAACAGCAGTGGCTGTTGTCAGCATGTGTCAGGAGCTTAGAGACACACAAAGGGAAAAAAAAAAAAAACTAGATATATCAAAGAAAGGCAGCTTTAGCAATCTACTAGGGTACTAACCCTCAGAGATCAGAAGAGAAATCCACAAAGTGAAAAAAAAGGACTTCTTATTTCCTTGGAACTGGGAATTACCCTTTTGTTATATGAGTTCCCTGCATTTTTGCTTCTACCAATTTTTATTACTATATTCTCCCCAGGGACCTAGCATATGCTGGGGAGAGTTTGTCAGGGTAGGGGGAAGAAGGAGGAGGGGAGAATGACAATTGTTTTTCATTTCTTTTTTTGCTTTGTGAGGCAATGAGGGTTAAGTGACTTGCCATGGGTCACACAGCTAATAAGTGTCAAGTATCTGAGGCTGGATTTGAACTCAGATCCTCCCGAATCCAGGGCCAGTGCTTTATCCACTGTGCCACCTAGCTGCCCTCAACAATTGTTTTTCTAACTATGCTCAATATACCTGCTTAGTAAATACCCTTCCCAAAAGCTAAACTTTGCTAATAATGAATGGGAAGCACACTGCTAGGGACTATGAGCAATTGTACTTGAAATCCCAAGACTTCAGAATTACCCTTAGAAACCCAAGGAAAGTAATAGCCAGCCAGCCTCTGGGGACCTAACCCACCAGTGAGAGTAGAAATTGAGAAAATGAGCCAAGAGAGATTGCTTCACTTGAAATAGCCCTGAAAGATAAGTAGTGAAAATGTTGTTCTCCCCATTTTACATGCGAAGGAACTGAAAGCTAAAGAAGTAAAATGACTTATCATGAGCCACATAGGTTGTTAATTGCAGAGCTGGGATTTAAACTTTGTTTTTCTAACTCCTAGTTCAGTTTTTTCACAACACCATAATATATTAACATTATACCAAGGTCAATTCATCTTACTAACCTTATTTCCCATTCTTTTTCATTCTTCTTCACCTAAATTCCATTCAGAAGAAGCCAGTAGAAGTGAGTATTCATGGATAAGAAAGGAAAAATATTTTCCCTAAATACATATCATATGATACCCCCTAACCTTTATATTTCACATCTCAGTTGTATAAACCATTCCTTCCTCCCTAGTTTCCCTAGGCTTCACTCAAAACAAAACAAAACTAAACTAAAACTAAAACTAAAACTAAAACTAAAACTAAAACTAAAACTAAAACTAAAACTAAAACTAAAACTAAAACTAAAACTAAAACTAAAACTAAAACTAAAACCAAAACCTTGGCTCCCCACAGAGGGCCAAGGACCTAAATGATATAGTAGACTCTATAATAATAATGGGTGGCAATGATTCTAGGTGTGTTTTTCCCCTGAAAACCTACTGGAGTGTTTATTCCAATAACTGAACTAAGAGAGAAAAACATAGAAGTTAACACTTCAGAAATTATGAGGAAATAAATGTCCTTTCACTTATATTCTTTGAATGCCTGCAGTTTTTCTTCTTCCATCCAATAACAAAACATTTCTTTATCTGATAACAAAACACTGATGCAGGGGAAGGAATGGGGTTTCAAGGATATCTTGTTGATAAATGGAAAAGAAAGGAAAATGTCCAGGCACTGCCCATAGAATGGTCTAGAAAGATCATAGAAGATACCAATTAGTGCTTCCTTCAAAAATGTTAATACCTTGGGGCAGCTAGGTAGCAGAGTGGATAAAGCACTGGCCCTGGATTCAGGAGTACCTGAGTTCAAATCCAGCCTCAGACACTTGACACTTACTAGCTGTGTGACCCTGGGCAAGTCACTTAGCCCTCATTGTCCAGCAAAAAAAAAAATGTTAATACCTTGTTTCATTGGGTTTTTTTACCTTGTTTCATTATTAAAGAAATTAATGCTCATCAAGGAAAAGTAGACATGGAGTCTAGTCATCCATTGAACCAGTTAAGACTCCACTTGGGGATTCTGATAAATTCCTTAGTGGAGAAAATCATTATTTTTTCTGAAGTGTGATTAAAATGAGATTTTCCTTTGATCTCCTCAGACTCTGTCTTCTGTAATCTATCACAACACTTCTTTTTTTTTTCTTTTCTTTACTCTTGTGAGAGTAAGTTCCTTGGAGTCAGAGATCATATCTTATTCATTTGATTCTATTTCAGACATATGCTGGGCACTTACTGTCTTCAAGGCCATTTTCTTTTAATTGTCACAAGGAAGTGTCTCTTGTTGAAAACAAATAGTCCAACTTTCCCCCCTTATTTTCATTAATATCTTTTTTATTTTTAATATCACTTTCATTTCTAAATATATTCCTCCCCCTCTACTACCCAGATTGTCATCTCTTATAATTTTTTTTTAAAAAAAGAAAGGAAATATACAGATCATCAAAACTAATCAGCATATGTGATATTCCACAACCATTGTCTCCCACTTCTACTTGCCTGGGCAACAACTTTTAGTCAATTAACTTTCATTTTTTTCTCTACATCAAATCTCATTCTAATCCATTCTCCACATAGCTATAAACTGATTTTCCTAAAGTATAAGTCTGGCCACACTCAGTAAATTCCAGCCTCTACAATAATATGTAATGCCCTGTATTTAGATTTTTAAGCACTTCATCATCTGATTCTAATCTACCCTTATGACTTTGTTGGCATTAACCTTCTTCACAAATCCTGGGGTCCAGATACACTCCTCCTTCTCCTCCTCCTCCTCCTCCTCCTCCTCCTCCTCCTTCTCCTCTCTCTCTCTCTCTCTCTCTCTCTCTCTCTCTCTCTCTCTCTCTCTCTCTCTCTCTCTCTCTCTCTCTCTCTCTCTCTCCCCCCCCCGGGGCAATGAGGGTTAAATGACTTGCCCATGGTCACACAGCTAGTAATTGTCAAGTATCTGAGGCTGGATTTGAACTCAGATCCTCCTGAATCCAGGGCCAGTGCTTTATCCACTGTGCCACCTAGCTGCCCTCAACAATTGTTTTTCTAACTATGTTCAATATACCTGCTTAGTAAATACCCTTCCCAAAAGCTGAACTTTGCTGATAATGAATGGGAAGCACACTGCTAGGGACTATGAGCAATTGTACTTGAAATCCCAAGACTTCAGAATTACCCTTAGAAACCCAAGGAAAGTAATAGCCAGCCAGCCTCTGGGGACCTAACCCACCAGTGAGAGTAGAAATTGAGAAAATGAGCCAAGAGAGATTGCTTCACTTGAAATAGCCCTGAAAGATAAGTAGTGAAAATGTTGTTCTCCCCATTTTACATGCGAAGGAACTGAAAGCCAAAGAAGTAAAATGACTTATCATGAGCCACATAGGTTGTTAATTGCAGAGCTGGGATTTAAACTTTGTTTTTCTAACTCCTAGTTCAGTGTTTTCACAACACCATAATATATTAACATTATACCAAGGTCAACTCATCTTACTAACTTTATTTCCCATTCTTTTTCATGCTTCTTCACCTAAATTCCATTCAGAAGAAGCCAGTAGAAGTGAGTATTCACGGATAAGAAAGGAAAAATATTTTCCCTAAATACATATCATATGATACCCCCTAACCTTTATATTTCACATCTCAGTTGTATAAATCACTGCGCCACCTAGCTGCCCCCACACTAGCCTTCTTAATGTTCTTCTCACATTTTCATACATTTCCTACCTCCATGCTTTTGTCCAGGCTGTTCCCCATACTTTCAATGCACTCCCATCAAAAACCTTACCTTTTAAAATCCAATGTTTTCTTCAAAAATGATCTCAAATTTTACCATCTCCATGAAAGGTTTCCAGATCCCCCCAGTTTTCTCCCTCTCCAAAAATGTATTTATTTTCTATATATTTTCCACATACTTACATGGGACATACCACATAGATATGTTGTACTCCCCAACAAACTGTGAGCTCCTTAAGAGCAAAGACAATTTAATTTTTGTATGTACATCTCTTTTCTTAGTTTTGTTTTGATTTGCGGGGTTTTTTTGGGGGGGACAGGGCAATGAGAGTTAAGTGACTTGCCCAAGGTCACACAGCTAGTAAGTGTCAAGTGTCTGAGGTCGGATTTGAACTCAGGTCCTCCTGAATCCAGAGCCGCTGCTTTATCCACTGTACCACCTAGCTGCCCCCCCCTCCGCCACCGCCGTGTATCCCTTTTGTATTCAGCACATAATAAATGCTTAATAAATGCTAAGTGATTGATTAAAAATAGATTCAAAATTACCACCTTCTGGCCATGGCAAAGAGACAGGATCTCAGAGTTTGAATGTGTTATTTGCTACAACTGATTGAGTAATTAAGCTAAAATGGAGTGGAAATGAATGGCTCAAGTTCATATGCTAGTTAGTGGCAGACATTGTACTAAGACTCAGGACTTCTGACTCCCAGAACAGTGGTTTTTTTAGTATGTATATGTTTGATGAATGAACGAATCCATCCAAGAAGTCTTAGAAGTGCCTTGGAAAAAAAAAAAAAAGCAAAAGGCCTCTTAGTCATTAGCTCGAAATTGTGATTATCTTCATCTTCATTGGGACAGCATTAATCCTCTTAGTGCTAACCTTTTCCCTGGACTAGATTTTAAATGGATGCAATTTAAGAAGTTCAGCCCATTTTTATTAGTGGCCCATCCCTTTCATAAGAGCCACATTGCACTGCCTCTTACTGAGTGGCTCTGGGAAATATGTGCTTGATATTTTTCTAGCAGTGAGTGGGCTCTACTGGTTTTCTTACTCCTGCTTACTCCCCTTGTGGTCTTAGGTAAGCCATTTCCCCTCTTTGAGCTTCACTTTCCTCCTCTGTAAAATAAAGAAGTCAACCACATGCTTGCTAAGGTCCCTTGTATCTCTAAAGCCTATGTGAGTCGTCCATACTCTGTTCTCCTTGTGATCAACTAAATCTGCCATGTCTTTGGAATGCAAGGTTTTCTTTGTTAAATGGTAATGATCCTTATATGATCATACTCTAAGTGGTTGAGATAATCAACCCTAAATATCTCCTGGTAAGTATGTATGTATGTATATACATCCATCCATATATACACACACACATATACACTTATGTATAAAAATAGATATTATCTATGCACAAGAGGAACCAGTAGGGGATACATTACTTGTCCTTTCTGTCCTAGTAAGGGTTGTATTTAACATGACTTCATAGGGTCTCCAATCTTCTTGATGTTGTCTAAAATGGTCTGTAAAATGATCTGGAGTGATCTAGATAATCCAAGACCGTCAACCTTCACATAGTTTCCCCAAAGTACCTGGAATGATAGAATTTTGCTAATCCAAAGACAGGCGCTTTCCCAAGAACTGTCTTTTGCCGATTGTAGATCAGTCTGGAGCTCCACCTGTTGGTCCCTTCACTTCTCAAATAACCTGTGAACATTCTCCAAGGATGTTATCTGGTGGTCAGCCAAGTGCTAATTGGTCTAATGCAGTCTGAGAAGCCTAGGTGCCAAGAATGGAATAGGACTTTTTTTTTTTTTTAATCAGTCAGTGGAGTCACTTAAAGGAAACTATACAGAATAAACTAAAAATAGCTGAAGGGGTCAAATGAAGAGCAATAACAAAGTGGCTGAAGAAAACTTAGGAGATGTGGGAAGGACATAACCAATCTGCCACTCCCTCCTCATGAAAACTATATTCTCCCAATCATGAAGTTCTCCCTTGAACTGTGAAGGGAAAGCTCCACTGGGTTTATAAGGCATGTCTACCTGGATCAAGCCCCATTTAATTCTTGAGATAAAAAGCAGAGATATTACAACAGGCCTAAGTATTCACATTAATTGTAATGTATCGTGACACAACCATTTGCAAAGTCTTTTCCCCATGACTCAGTTAGATGAATAAAGCAAATATCATTATCCCTATTAGAAGAAGGTCTGAAGGAGGGGAAAGATTGCTAGATTTGGAGTCAGAAAGAACTGGTGCGAATGCCACTTCTGACACTTACTAGCTAAGTGACCTTGAAAAAAAACATTTGACCTCTGCCTAAAGCAATTCCCTTAGACTTCCCTTCTAAATCATAGACCATTACTGAGTGAGTAGAAGTTTATACAGATGGATTTTCTTATACAAGTAAAGCACATATCCGTCAAATATTCAAGGATTACATCTCCCTAGTAAGATGGGGAGTTAGGTGGTCACCAAAATGAAGTGACTTAAGCACATCTACTTGGATTTGAACCCAAGATTTCTGGCTCTATACCATTATATATTTTGAGCTAGAAGTCACTTTAGAAGCAATCTAGTCCCCACTGTTTTATAGATGAGGGACCTAAGGTTGTAGCATGTCCATGGTCACAACATTTCATCTACTATAAAACATTGGCCGTTTCTAAGACCACCAGAATTTATGTGTCAAAGAAAAAAAAAAGCAAGCATGCCAGCATTCAGGCATATGTGTGTACATGCATGTATATTTGTACATATTTTTGTTGTTCAGTCATGTTTTAGTCATGTCCAACTCTTCATGACCGTATTTGGGGTTTTCTTGGTAAAGGAGTTATTTGCCATTTCCTTCTCCAGCTCATTTTACATATGAAGAAACTGAGGCAAACAGGGTTAAGTGACTTGCCCAGGGTCAAACAGCTAGTAAATACCTGAGGTTGGATTTAAACTCAGGAAGATAAGTCTTCCTGACTCCAGGTCCTACATTCTATCCACTGCTCCACTTAGCTGCCCTTTGTACATACTTAGAAATATACAAATATGCATGTATATGCATGTTCCCTAACGTACAACCTATATGTATGTACATTTGTGTTTCCAGCACACATGTATGCATATGTGCATTTATCTTGGAGAAGTACCAAAACAGCAACTGTACCAAATGGGACTTTAAAAGATATCAAGAAAGAACTGCCTATAATCAGAAGAGACATGTGCCTTCTATAATACAAATTCCCATTTCTAATGTGACACTTCAGAATCCTGTTGTGTAGCAGGTTTCAGCATGGGGTTATAATAATCATGTTAGTAAAATGTCGTGCAAGCTGTTTTCCAGGCATACCTACCTACTCTGGCCTGACTTTACTGTGGAGTATTTCCTACTACCTCATATAAAACACTTTTGTGTGTTTGTCCAAATGAAAGAAGATTTGTCTCCCAGGAAAACCATTTAAACACATAGAGGCTGAAATCTCATTTTCGAATATTAGGTTTCATTTTATGACATATCATGCTGTTCGGTACAGCATATCTATATTAAAAAGCATGAACAAGCATTGCCTTGTTCTGCTCCATTCCTATCCGTCTCTAATGTACATTTATAAAAATACAGACATATCTGATTCCATATACACTGTACAACATTTTATCGATTACTGTGAAACTTGGTTATATCATATTTCCAGAGACTGAGAAAAGAAAACATAGAAAGTGGAAAACACTGAATTTGGTTATAGTAGATCTAGAATTCTAAAAACCTGAATTGTAGAGAAGCCTTGTACGTGAGAATGATAAAAATGGGTTGCCCTGAAAAACTATCTATTTATTCCACCAAACTATAGGTATCCTCCTTTTTGTCTAGGTTTGCAGCATTTAAATGTTTGTTAAAAATGCATTCCTAGAATGGACACCATTGGTTTCCACAGCCTTCAGGAAACTCTCACCATCATCATCAATGAGAAATATTTTTCTTTTTTTCACTTTTTTTTTGGGGGGGGGGTAGGGCAATGAGGGCTAAGTGACTTGCCCAGGGTCACACAGCTAGTAAGTGTCAAGTATCTGATGCCAGATTTGAACTCAGGCCCTCCTGTATCCAGGGCCAGTGCTTTATCCACTGTGCCACCTAGCTGCCCTTGACAAATATTTCTTGATGACTTATTGTGCATGTGCCTGATATCTAGAATATTTCTTATATCTAACTCCCTCTCTCCACTTACTAAGCCTCTATATTAGTTAACACTCTCATTGACTCTTTCCTGAACTATCACAATGACCTCTTCATTGCTCTCTTTGCTTCTAGCCTTTTTCCTCTCCAATTTATATTCCACAAAACAAACAAATTGATAGTCCTAAAATACAAATCTGATCATGTCTTATTGCCTGTTCCTGCTCAAAAATGTCAATGGCTCCCTAGTGCTTCTAGGATCTTAGGATCATGAGCTTAGAGATGATTGGGGGCAATCCCCAGAGAAGTTTATGATTTGCCAAAAATCACACAGACAGTAAGTAACAGAGCAGGGATTTGGAAAATAGATATGGAAAGACTCATTACCAGTAAGCCGGTCACTTGGTAATGTACTCTTTGGACATAATAATTCATGAAACAAAGGAAAACATAAAATAATATTCCATCCTGTGTTGCTGTTGCTGGTGTATAGTTGTTTCAGTAATGTCTGACTCTTTGTGACCCCTTGTAGGGTTTTCTGAGTAAAGATACTAGAATGGTTTATAGTTTCCTTCTCCATCTTATTTTACAGATGAAGAAACTAAGGCAAAAAGTATTAAGTGATTTAGCCAGGAATACACAGCTAAGTAAGTGTCTGAAGCTATATTTGAACTCAGGATGTGTCTTTCTGGCTTCAGGCCTGGCATTCTGTCCACTCTACCACCTCACTGCCCCACTCCATTCTGTATAAGCCCTTTCTGTTTTTGCGGTGTTAGTGGCAGAAAAGGGGGCAGAATGTGCTGAGAATCATACCATTTTAGACCATTTATAAACTTTAACATAGTCATTGGTACTTTAAATGTTATTAAAAAGATGTGTCTTTGTTTCTATGGGATATGTGGGGTCATTAAAGGAGCCTTGCAATTTCCAATTTCCTGTAGAGAATCCATTGCAGGCTCTTTTGCTTTTTAATTTTGAACCCAATTTATTGTTTATTTTATCTTAATGCCAATCTTTTTTTAATAACTCTCCATCTTTTTTAATACTGATATCCTGCTAATAATGTAAGGCTGCAAATCATGGATGACTACTGTCTCCAAAGAATTAAAAATTATTATTACACAGAGAGCAATAGCAGGTTTGAGCTGATTTTAACATAGAACAAATAAGGAGCTTTTAAAGAAAACCTCGAGTCAATCATGTCATCATGGGAAATGTAGAATTTTTTAAAAAAGATGGTTTGGTCATGCGTCAAGAATGAGAGATAACAGGTAGACAGATGAAGTATTCCAGGTCTCCTCCATCAAGAGAAAGAGAGAAAGTGAGAGAGGCCCTAGTCACATTGTGGGAGCCTCTTGTGATGAACTTGTAAATCCTATGTGGTGAGCATGGTCAAGAATTACAAACGATGGGCAGGTCCCCATCACCTTGTGTGATTCTCTCCCTCCCTCTGCCACCCATGGTGAACTTGTAGGGAACATGATGAAGAATTCCAAAGGATAGGCAGGCATGATTAAATTGTAGTCTGCATCGCTGGAGGAAGTAACCAAATTTTAGATCCATTTGGTTATTTGAAAGTACCTGTGTACATAGCATATCACCACCCCCATAGAATGTAACCCCCCTGAGAGTGCTGTGTGTTTCATTTTTTGTCTTTGTATACTTAATACTCTGTACACCACCTAGTGTAGAGCAAGCAGTGAAGAAGTATTTTTTAGATTAAATTGGGTTGACAAAGCTATCAGGTAAAAAGACAATTTTTAAAGATGTGGTTTCTTCCAACAAGGAGCTATCATTTGAAAGGAGAGAGGCAGAGGCAGATGAACACATAGGTACAGCTCAATCAATGCCTTGCAGAAGCACCCCGAGAAAAAAATGGAAAAACTCAGTCAATTGTCCAGATGTTTATTATCCTGTAGACACAACTTCCAGATGATGGATGGGGTTTTTCTACTTTTTTTCTGGGTCTAGAAGACACAGCTGTGCCCTAATCACTTAAAGCAGAAGTATCAGAATGGTATAAACCCATATGTGTGAAATCTCAGTGAAGAGGAAATACATTTCTTCACTCCCTCTGATATGAGAAGAGAGAAATCATGAGAAAACAAGTCTTCTATCAAAGATGTGTTTAAAAAATCCTTCTGAGCTTTACTATGAGATTAGTATCAATTTTTCATTTAGAGTTCTTTTTATACATTAAAAAGTCAAGTGCTTAGAAGAGACTTCAAGGCCCAAAAGATCACAAATTATTTTATAATATTGAGAACAACAAAAATAATAATGAAATTAATATAAAATTTTAAGACTTGAAAAGTACTTTATATATTATCTCATTTAATCCTTGTGACAATTCTGGGAAGTCATAGTGATCATGAACATAAGCATAATCAGTAGTATTTATAGAGCATTTTAAAGTTTGCAAAATATTTTACAAATAGTATCTCACTTTATCCCCACAGCCCCAGGAGGGAGATTTTCTTATTATCTCCAGAGAGAGAAGTTAAGGAACATGCTCAGGGTCACACAGCTATTAAGCTTCAGAGGCAGGATTTGAACTCAGGTCCAGCACTCCATGGACTGTACTACCTGACTACACAAGGGTAGCTCACACAATCATTTTTACCTCCATTCCTCAGATAAGAAAACTGAAGAACAGAAAGATTAAGAGACTTGCTCAGGGTCACAATAGTAAGTGGCAGAGTTAAGGTTTGAAGTCATTTCCCCTGAGTCCAGGACAAGTGGTCTAATTCAACCAGAAAACCCTATTCTTTGAGCATTACAGCTGATCAAGATGTTCCTGAATATAGGTATATACTATCTAATTGGTTCTATAAAAATCACAAGATTAGGTGAAACAATATTATTGGAGGAAGTTAGTTCACTAGGCAGTTATGTTACAAACTTTGACAACTAGCCAATGAGGTTACAGCAGGAATTGTCAACTTTGAGGTAATATTTGTTCACATGATATTCATGGCATTTTTGTGAAACACTTGTGGTCAATTGAATTCTTGTTCATCTCTTCACCACACTGTCTACACTCTGGCCATCATCCTCTTCATCTTCCTCACCCACTCCACTTTGAACGGTGCCCCTGGCTCACTCAGTTTGGACCAGAAGACTTATACCTTATCCTGCCTGACTTCCATGCCACTTCCTATGCATCTCCACATTACAGTGTCATGCAATGTGTTGTCTTTCCCTGTTAAGAAGTAAACTTGAGGACAGAAAATGTCTTACTTGTTATTTTATTGCCAGTATTTAGCACAGTGCCTGATACAAGTGCTTAATATCTGTTCTTCCTTCCTTCCTTTCTTTCTTTTTATCTGTTCATCATCCATCAGTCTGTCTATATGTTTGCCTAGTTGTATGACTATCTGTCAATCATCTATTTATCCACCTATCTATTCCATCTATTGCATATCAATTTATGCTTGATCTTACTATATGCTTAAAAGCATTAATAAAAATAATTCTATGTAATGAATACTTGTGGCATAGGAGAGGGCTTCTTTAGATGGTTTCAATAAATATGGAGTAAGTGGTGTAGAGAAAAATGTTTAGATTTAAGAAAAGTTTCATGAACAAAATGGTGTTGAACTTAGTTGAAACTGACAATTTACAATTATTTCTCTATTTTTTTGCCTCTTAGAAGAAGTAGGGGCTGAGGAGTGGGGGTAAATAGCCTATCAGGTCCATAATTCAATGGAATGATATAAAGCCTAGATTAGAGGCAATAGTTAGTACTAGCCTTGACAGGTGAGCTAAAAACAAAAAAACAAAAACAAATACATAAATAAAAACCATGCCTTGTCTTTGGCGGCTTTATTTTCTTCATCTTTTAAGATTTTTGCAGGCATCAGAATGGGGTGGGTAGTAAGAAGTTTAGGAACAACCCCAAAGGAACGTTACAGGGACAAATTTGTGAGTCCAAGGTTATCCTGTAACCCTCTACTTGTTAGCAAGGGCCACAACAGGAACAGAAAATTTACGAATGGATGTATTCTTTCTTCTTTCTTTACTCTCCCTCCCTTTATGATCTAATTCTTTAGAGAACATATAGGGCCTTGTTGGTCCTTAATCAATTCTTTTGGATTGTTTGACTGTTGACTAGCTCTGGCCCAGGCCACTTTAGCACCTACCTGAACTATTTCAGAATCCTGCTAATAGGTCTTCCTACCTCTGCTCTCTCCTCTCTCCAGTCTCTCTTTCATGTTACTGTCAGATTAATTTTCATTATTTAGTCAACATTACATTATTCAGTGTATCAGTCAGGTCATGCCACCCTTCTGCTCAAAACCCTTCAATGATTCTCTATTACCGTCTAAGTGAAGTTCAAATTCTTTGTCTGACAGCTGGAACCACTCTTCATTTCGATCCATCAAAAAACATTTATTAAATGCTTATTATGTGCCAAGTCCCAGACATATATACATATATTCGTATATTTCTACTCCTTTCCATGTCTTCTATATTCCAGCTAAATGATATAACTAACTATTCCTCATACAGACTTCATGCCCACCTGTATTCTGCCTTTGTCCATCCTGCTTCTTATGCCTGCAATGCTTTTCTCCCCACCCCTGTCTGATGAATTCCTACCCTCCTATCCACATTACAAAAACCAAACTAAATGACTACCTCCTCCATGAAGCCTTCTTTAGTGACTTTGGATTCAGAGTCCCTCAGTACAAATCTTGTCTCTGTTACTTGCTGCCTATGTGGCCTTGGGAAAGTTGTTTATTTTTTCTGCATCTCAATTTCCTCATTTGTAAAATGAAGGAATTGGACAGTCCCTTTGTGTTCTAAAGCTATGATCCTATGATGCCTCCAATTGGGAATACCGCCCCCCCACCACCCTTTCTAACTCACAAGACACTTCTTTCATACCTTTTGTATCCAGTTATTTTTGTATGTATCACATCCTGCCCCTACTAGATGGTAAACCCTGACAAGGGAGAAGAATTTTTTTTAATTTAAACCATGTATTTTACCCAGTACATAGCATAGTGTTCTATACACAGTAGGTGCTTAATAAATATTTGTTCTTTTTTAGAGGTAGAGTGGAATAGTGGGTAAACAGAGAGCTAGCCTGAAAGCCAAGAAGAACTGGGCTCAAGTTCCATGTTTGGCACATTACTGACTACCACCCTGGACATCAATAAGCTCATTAGTACTCTAGGAAATTCTTAGATAATATGTTGCAGAGAAGATACCTACCACCACTGATAAAGGGAGTTTCCTTCTCCAAGAGTTCCCCACACCAATGAAGTCGCAGGTTCAGTACCTATTCCTCTCCATTGCTATTGTAATCACCCATCCTTGTCCCTCACTATAGGTCAGGCCCACCTTTTCTTGGTAGTTAATACAGCCCCCATTGAGTCAGGCCCTAATAGGAAGGCATTCTCATCATTTGGGGGAACTGTATGAGATCATATTAGAGAATACGCAACTGCTCAATGATGCCTTGTATGAAATAAAAATCCAAAAGATTAGCATGTAGTCAATGCAAATATGTGTCATCCCACTCATCATATCATAGGACTTCAGTATCATACAAAAGTCTAAAATTTACTTCTCTAATATGCAAATAAATATCAAGAGTGTTATGTGTGTGGAAATGTCTTGGATCATTTTCTTGATCAGAATAGCTAAATCTTTCACAGTTGATTATCTTTACAATATTGCTCTCCCTGTGTACAGTGTTCTCCTGGTTCTACTTACTTCACTTTGCATCAGTTAATATAATTATTCCCAGGTTTTTCTGAAATTATCCTGTTAATCATTTTTTATAGTACAACTGTATACTACAACTTGTTCAGCCATTTCTCATTTGATGGGCATCCCCTCAATTTCCAGTTCTTTGCCTCCCATAAAAAGAGCTGTTCTAAATATTTTTTTTTGTGCAAATAGATCCTTTTCCCTTTTCTTTGATCTCTTTGAGGTATAGGTCTAATAGTCATTGCTGGGTCAAAGGGCATGCCCAGTTTTATAACCCTTTGTGCATAATTCCAAATAATTTTTCAAAATGGTTGTACTAGTTCACAACCCTCCCAAAAGTATAGCAGTAGTAGTAGTAGTAGTAGTAGTAGTAGTAGTAGTAGTAGTAGTAGTAGTAGTAGTAGTAGTAGTAGTAGGCCTCTACCAGTCTCAGACGACCATGGATCAGCGCCTTGAAGAACCACAGGCCACAGTGTGGCTGTGCAATCTGATACGGGAGCCGCAGCTCCTGAGTGACTTATAACCGGTAACTGCCGCATCCCATGTTGTATCTACCCCATGAGGAGTAGCTGACGTGTCCTCTCCAGGGCACTAGCCTGGGCGGATCAATATGGAAAACAAACTGTTGCCCATGCAGCAGGTTTTCCCTCTCCGCGACACTGGTGGATCCAAAGGAGAGGCAGAACCAATACAATTTGGTACCAGTGCCACCACAGGAGTTGCCAGAGGGATGTGATATCCAACATCCAACTGCCTAAGGGACTCTGACTCCTGATTTTACCTTGGAGTTAACTCCCAAAGCATTTCCCACAACAGAACGTTAGCATCCCAATTTTTCCACATCCCCTCCAGCATTTGTCATTTTCCTTTTGTGTCATGTCAGTCAATCTGATAGGTGTGACATAGTATCTAAGAGTTATTTTAATTTTCATTTCTCTGATAAATAGTGATTTAGTGCATTTTATATGACTATAGATAGCTTTGATTCCTTCTGAAAACTGCCTGTTTATATCCTTTGACCATTTGTCAACTGGGGAATGGTTCTTATTTTTTTTTTTATAAATTTGGCTTGCTGTCCTATATATTTGAGAAATGAGGCCTTTATCAGAGTAACTTGCTGTAAATTTTTTCTCAGTTCCCTGTTTTCCTTCTAATTTTAGCTGCATTAGTTTTGTCTGTACAAAAAATTTTAATTTCATGTAATCAAAATTATTTGTTTTATTTCCTGTAATCCTCTATATCTCCTATTTGGTCATAAACTCGTCTCTTATCTGTAAGTCTCACAGGTGCATTTTTTCCATACTTCCCCAATTTACTTATGATGTCAGTCTTTATGTCTAAATCATGTATCCATTTTGACCATATCTTGGTATACAGTGTGAGGTGTTGGTCTATGCCTAATTTCTGCCAAACTGCTTTCCAGTTTTTCTAGAAATTTTGTCAAATGTTAAGTTCTTAGCTCCAAAGCTTGGATCTCTTGGTTTATCAAACACTAGTTTACTAGGGTCATTTACTGCTGTGTATTGTGTACCTAATCTATGCCACTGATCCACCACTCTGTTTCTTAGCCAATGTCATATTATTTTGCTTTGTAATATAGTTTGAAACTGAAAATGCTAGGTCACCTTCCTTCACATTTTTCTCATTGATTCCCTTGATATCCTTGACCTTGTGTTCTTTCAGATGAATTGTGTTATATTTTTAGCTTCATAAAAGAATTATTTAGTAGTTTGATTAGTATGGCACTGAATAAGTAAATTAACTTAGGTAGAATTTTCATTTTTATTATATTGGCTTGACCTGCCCATGAGTAATTCGTATTTCTCCAATGTTTTAGATTTGTCTTTATTTGTGAGAAAAGTGTTTTGTAATTGTGTTCATATAATCCCCAGGTTTGTCTTGGCAAGTAAATTCTCAAGTATTTTTTATTGTCTGCAGCTATTTTAAATGAATTTCTCTTTCTATCTTTTACTCCTGGGTTTTGTTGGGACTATATAAAAATGCTGTTGATTTATGTGGGTTTATTTTATATTCTCCAATTTTGCTTAAGTTGTTTATTGTTTCAACTAATTCTTAGTAGATTCTCTAGAGTTCTTTAAGTATACCAATATATCTTCTGGAAAAAGTATAGTTTCATTTCCTCATTGCCTATTTTTATTCCTTCAATTTCTTTTCTTTTTGTCTTTTTGCTATAGCTAGCATTTTTAGTTCAATATTGAATAATAGTAATGATAATGGAAACCCTTGTTTCACCCCAATCCTTTTAGGAAGATTTCAAGTTTATTCCCACAACAGATAATGCTTGCTCTTGATTTTAGATAGATAATACTTGTGATTTTAAGAAAGACTCCTGGGGCAGCTAGATGGCGCAGTGGATAGAGCACTGGCCCTGGAGTCAGGAGTACCTGAGTTCAAATCCTGCCTTAGACACGTAACACTTACTAGCTGTGTGACCCTGGGCAAGTCACTTAACCCCAATTGCCTCACTAAAAAAAAAAAGAAAGAAAGAAAGACTCCTAGTGTTTTATAGGAACAGTTGTTTAATTTTGTCAAAGGCTTCTTCTGCACCTATTGATATAACCATGTGATTTGTTTTGTTTTTGTTATTGATTAGGTTAATTATGCTTCTAGTTTTCCTAATATTAAATCAACCCCAATTCCTGGTACAAATACCATCTGGTCATAATATATGATCTTTATGATATATTGCTGTAATCTCCTTACTGGAATTTTATTTAAAATGTTTGCATTGGTATTCATTTTTTTAAAAATGGTCTTGTAGTTTTCTTTCCCCTTTTTTGTTCTCCCTGATTTAGGCATTAAAACCATGTGTCATAAGAAAAATTCCTTTTAACCTATCTTTCAAATAGTTTAGTTAGTATTGGGATTAATTTTTCCTTAAATGTTTAGTAGAATTCACTTGTAAATCTATCTGGTCCTGGGGATTTTTTATTAGGCAACTCATGGATGGTTTGTTCAATTTCTTTTTCTAACATAGGGTCATTTAAGTATTTTATTTCCTCTTTCATTAATCTGGGAAGTTTATATTTTTGCAAATATTCATCCAACTCACATATATTCTCAGTTTTACTGGCATATAACCAAGCAAAATCACTCTAAATAATTGTTTTAATTTCATCTTCACTGGCAGTGCATTTATACTTTCCATTTTTTGATAGGGGTCACTAGGTGGCTCAGTGCATAGAGTGCTGAGCCTGGAATCAGGAAGACCTGAGTTTAAATCCAAACTCAAACACTTACTACTTGCTGTGTGACCCTGGGAAAATCACTTAACCTCTGTTTACCTTAATCTGCTGGAGAAGGCAATGGCAAACAATTCTAGTATCTTTGTCAAGAAAACCACATGAACAGTATGATCTATGGGATCATGAAGAGTCAAACAGAACTAAACAACAATAATTTGGTTTTCTCCTTTTTTTAAAAAATCAAATTAACCAATAGTTTATTTTCTTTTCTTGCCCCCCCAACCAGGTCCTAGTTTTATTTATTTATTCAATTTTTTTTAGTTTTCAACTTTATTAATCTCTTCTTTGATTTTTAGGATTTCCATTTTGGCGTTTAATTGGGGATTTTAAATTTGGTCTTTTTTGTTTCTTATTTGAATGTAATTCACTTCTTTAAACACTGCCATGCTGAGCCTATGGTGACAGACACATAGTTCATCACCAGGCCAATGATAAAAACCTTTCTTGCTGGTACAAGTTGCCCACACCTATACTCCTGTGACATAACCCAAAGACACCTTAACACCACGAGACATTAAGGGAAGAGCATGGTGAAGGATTTCCAGAATTAAATATTTATAAAAAGTAGAGGAAATAAACAACTTTCATTTCTGACCCCTTCTTCCTATCACACAGCCACTATTTAACTTCAGGCCCTTATTTCCTCTTCTGTGGATTGTCATAATAGCCTTCTTAATTTTTTCTTTTATTCTGAACTTAATAAACACCACATAAAATCAGGATTTTTATATACACTGCAGAATCAAAAAGATTGTACATGAAAAATGTGTCTTTATTGAGCAGTGTATTTCTTTCTAAGCATATGATATATTCAGTATGCAAATTTCACAGTTATACTGCATATCTGTAATTTCTTCTGGCCTTCCATTTCTTTTCTTTTCAGTTGGAGATGGGGGAGGGAGTGAGAGTCAATTCTTAGCCTTCCTTTCTCTCCTATTTCCCCCTTTCACTAAAAAAAATAAGAAAAGAAAAACAAAACCTTGTAACTAATATGCTTAGTCAAGCAAAGCAAATTCCCCATGTCCAGAACATGTCTCATCCATCACCTTTCTCTCAGGAGCCAAGTAGCATGCTTTGTTAGTTCTCTGAAATAGTGGTTGATCATTACATTGATCAGAGTTCTTGTCTTTCAAACTTGTTTTTCTTTACAATGCTGTTATTGTATAAATTGTTCTCTGGATTCTGCTCCATTCACTCTGCATCATTTCATATAAGTCTTCCTAAATTTCTCTGAAACCATCTCTTTCATAATTTTTTATGGAACAGTAATATTTCATTACATTGATATGACATAAATTTTTAGCAATTCTCCAATACATGGGCAATCCCTTTGCCACTACAAAAAGAGCTGTTAACGTTTTTATGTTTAGAATCTTTCCATCTTTCTTTTTTTTTTTGTTTGAGATACAGACTTAGAAGTGGATTAACTAGGCCAAGAGATATGTCCAGTTTAGAGACTTTGGGGGCACAGTTAAAATTGTTTTCTCAAATGATTAGACCAACTTAATGTTCCAGCAGTGCATTAACATACCTGTTTCCCAAAAGCCTCTTCAACAATTTGCTTAGTTGCCATTTTTGCCAATCTGATAGATATAAGAGAGAACCTCACAACTGATTTAATTTGCATTTCTCTAATTAGTAATGATTTTCTTATAATTTTTACTTAAATTTCTTCCTTTGAAAATATCCTTGTTCACATCATTCAGCCATTGACCTATTGGGAAATGATGCTTGTTTTCATACATTTGAATCAGTTGCTTATATTTCTTAGAAATGAGAACTTCATAACAAAAACATTCTGCAAAGTTTCATATTTCCCTACCCAATTAACTGTTTCCCTTCTAACTTTAATTGCACTGGGTTTTTTTGTGTAAAACCTTTCAAATTTTATGTAATTAGTTTTGTCCATTTAATCTTTATGACTTTCTCTACCTCTTGTTTGATTATGAACTCTTCCCCTATCCTAGATTCAAAAGGCAATTTCTTCCCTATTCATCTAATTTATTATGCAAACTTTTAAATCTAAATCATATGCATATATGTATATGTTACATATATGTATACACAGAGACAGAGACAGAGAAAGAGAGAGAGAGCTTGTCTTGGTATATTCTGTGAGCTGTTGGTCTAAAACCAATTTTTGTTTCTTAGTTTTGTCAAATAGTATTTCTACAAAAAGCACTTTGCAATTGTATCCACTTAGTTCCTCTGTATATCTTCATAGCTGGGCTTCCAAGCATTTCATTCATTTTGTAGAGGGTTGGTTTTTTTTAGAATAGAAATTCTCTCTCTATTTATTCCTTCTTGATAATACAGACATATTAATAATTTGTGTGGCTTTATTTTATACCTTGCAACTTTGCTGCAGTTACTGTTTTGATTAACTTTAATTTTACTCTCTGATTCACTAAATAAACCATAATATCATCTGGAAAAAGCAATCCTTTTGTTTCCTCTTTGATTATGTTTATCGCCCCAATTTCTTTTTCTTCTCTCATTGTTATTACTAATATTTTTAGTATAATATCAAATAGTGGTGTTGATAATGGTCATCCTTGCTTTATCACTGATCATATTGAAAAGGCCTCTAGTTTATTGCCATGCTATTTAATGTTGGTTCTTGGATTTAGAAAGATACTATTTAGAGAAGGTCCATTTATTCCTATGAATTTTATGTTTTTAATAAAAGAGGTTATTGAATGTTGTCAAAAGCTTTTTTCTGTATCTTGATATAAGATATCTTATATCAAAAAAACTGGCTATTAATGTTATCTATTATATTTATAACTTTTATATTATTAAAGCCATTCCTACATCCCAGATATATATGTGACTCAATCATACTGAATACTTTTTGAGATATTACTATAACTTCCTATCTATTATTTCATTTTCTCCAAAGATAGGTATTAATATTTGTCTATAGCTTTTTTTCTCTGTTTTAATTCTCTCTGATTCAGGTATAAATATCATGTTTGTATCAAAGAAAGATTTGAACCCTTCTTTTCCTATTTTTATAAATAGTTTCTAAAATATTGAAATTATTTTTTAATGTTTGATAGAATTCATTTATGAACTTATCTGGTCCTTGTTTTTCTCCCTTTAGCAGTTCATCTATGGCCTAGTAAAAATTGTTTTCTTAGCCTTATTTGCATAATTTCTCTTTTTCTTACGTTAATCTGGGAAGTTTGTGTTTTTATAAATTTAAATTTTGTAAAATTAATTTATACTATCAGTTTTATTGGCACATAGTTGGGCAAATACTTGATATTTCTCATTTTATTTATATAATTTTAAAAGTTTTGCTCCATTTCTTCCAGTGATCCTAATTGAACGTGTGGCCAAGCGTGTGCGTATGTGTATAGAAGCTTTGTTTGTAGATGTTGTGTAGTTATTCTCTTCTGGATTTGTTTTTTGGACACCCCTAATTCCATAATAGCTTTTTATTGTTAGTTTCTTGTTTGTTTGTTTGTTTGTTTTTTTCAGGGCAATGGGAGTTAAGTGACTTGCCCAGGGTCACACAGCTAGTAAGTGTCTGAGGCTGGGTTTGAACTCAGGTCCTCCTGAATCCAAGGCTGGTGCCTTATCCACTGTGCCACCTAGCTGCCCCCTGTTTGTTTGTTTATTCTTTCTTCCAGCCTTACAACCTGAATTGGGACTGGATGTTAGGGCCAGGTTCTGCTAGTTTCTGGAGGTGATATTAGGGTATATTTTGATCTTGATGTGTATTCTCTGGAATTCTGCTAGTGCTTTTTTTGGATGTTCAGAACTGTGTTCTTCAAGGGTATCAGGATCAGTTAAGACCAAGTAGTTACAAAATTTCAGTATACCCTAAGTGGTCTAATATAGTCTTATGGCTATACTTCTGCTCTGAGCTTTGCAGACTCTCCTTATCCCCATTTGGGTTTTGGCAACACAACTGCAGACTTACCCCAGTTAGAATCCAGTAGACAAGTTATGGCTTCAACTGTTGTAAGATGCCTTGAAGTCTCTAAAAGTTCAGAATAACCGAACAGCAAGGTATCTTTTCTCTGAGTTTCCTGCCCTGTTTACTTATGTTTTTCACCTCAGTTCCTCTCTACCTACTTCTACATTTTTTGTTTAGGTCAATAGACCCTGTTTAGGTCAATAGATCCTCTGTAGTTAGCATGTCACTACTGTTACAGTTCTAACTAGATATGAAGGCTGGGATCAGGCCCTGCTCTCTGAACTCAATCCTTGCCTGTGCTTGCATCTCCTGGTGGCCCATTATGAACACTGATCTCATCCCTGTATATTACCTCTTCTTCTTGAGTAATCTTCAATCAAGAATTGGTTCTGGCTTCTGATGTGACCCAGACAGGCACCACCTGAAAGTCTTGGGTCTCCTGGATCCCAGCTCTGTCATCTAATGTGTCCAATATTCATCCCAACTGTATGTCATCTGCAAATTAGATATTGATAACACTTGTGCATCTATATCCAAATCATTGATAAAAATGTTAAATATCATTACACAGATCCCTGGGTGATGTGACTAAATTTATCCCACCTGGCTGACATTGAAAATGTTAATGACTTGGGGCAGCTAGGTGGTACAGTGGATAGAGCACCGGCCCTGGATTCAGGAGGACCTGAGTTCAAATACAGCCTTAGACATTTGACACCTACTAGGTGTGTGACCTTGGGCAAGTCACTTAACCCCAATTGCCTCACTAAAAAAAAAAGAAGAAAAGAAAAATAAAATGTTAATGACTGCCACTTGAGTTAAGCAATTCAGCTGGGTCCAAATGCATCTAATTATGCTATCATTTTTTGTTGACTTTTTTTGTCATTCATTTGGTATGTGATATATGTTGGCTTGAGTTGTTTATTGTTGCTGTTGTTGTTGTTGTTATTGTTATCTTTCTTCATCTGTGTTCTGCCTTCCATCCTAAATCATAAGCTTCTAAGGGTAGGGAGTATTTCTTCTTTACCTATATATCTTGTAGAGTTCATAGCAATATGTACTTAACATATCATGTGTTTAATAAAGATGTGATGAGTCATGGATTAATTGAACATATGCAGTTTTACACAAAATGATATTGGTTGCATTTAATTGGGAGCAAAAGAAGCTTGTCCCCTCCAAGTTTTTCATTATGAAGATGGCTGCTTTATGCCAAAAGATACCTGTTTTCATGTGGGCAATGTGTCAGTAGAGAAGAATGATGGAAAATAGCCATATTGAGAATGTTGCCCTTGATTTGGTGAAAGAGCACACCCAGGTCACTTCCCGTCCTGTTAATGATCTCAGAGTGACACATCCTGGAAAGCCCGGGAATTATTTGCAATCATCTATTATGACAAAGCCAGTATCATGACACCAACATTTTGATATAACAGTCAACACTTCCTCTCAGATTTTCTCCCCACCCTGAATCTGGTGCCATTGTCTTAGCCAATCAGCACTAGTCTTTTCCCAAGTTCCTTTCTCTGAAGAAGAATCACCCTACATTTAAGAAACACCTGGTGCATAACTACATATGTATTATTCCAAAAAGGGTTTATTTATCCAGCCATGAAATGTAAGGAAGTCACTATATACAGTCTTGTGATGTTCTAAAGCATGGGAGATCTAAGACCCTAAGGTCTACATCTACTGAAGTGTTAATTAGCCAAGTACAATGGTCAAAAATGAGTTACTATGTGAACCAATTAAAAAACATAATTGGGAGCTTTCAGCACTTCTAAATATTTATTCCATTTGATGCAAATATTTATTTACATATCATCTGTTTGCAATTTTTATCACTTATGCTCTCTGTAAAGCTGTTTGTAGCCGATTAGATCATTCCTGCCTGGGCCTGAATTAAGATCTAAACTTTTTCTAGTTAACTGACAGCAAACTAAAATATTTTTGTTCTAATTCATTGGACAATGTATATTTTTGACAATGTGTTTATAGTCTTCATTTATCATGGAAAGTGATATTGCAGTCATCCTTTTGAAGGAAAAACTCTAAATTTCTTTTCATAGGCAATTACCTCATTTTGTTATATTTTTCCATGTGGTATTGATTAAAGCAATTCCCAACTTTGCTGACTTTGATTATGTCAATAGACTGTTAAAGGTTTCCTTCACACTTCTGCAAGAAATTGCTGGGCTTCAGTTCTGTCTCGTCGTTTCCATCAAATTTGTGCAGACTTTCCTGTTGGCCTTGAGAGGTTAGGGGATTACTTTAGGGTGTCTGGGTTAATATTCCTTGCTTATTGGGTGTGCTTTCTTTCCTCTCAAACTAGAGCAGCAAAGCTATTTAGTATGAGTAGTCTAAAAAATCTTCAGGGCCTTGATATCTCTTAAACTCACTTTCCTTTTCTCTGTATCTTCATCTACACTTTTCTCCTCCCCTCCTGGGGCAAATAGGTGCCTCAGATGATAGCAGTAGCTGGATCTGGAGTCAGAAAATCCTGAGTTCAAATCCAAACTTAATAGCTTTGTGACCCTGAACACATCACTTAATCTGTTTTCTTCAGTTTTCCAAACTGTTAAATAGGGATAATAATGGCACTTATCCCCTATGGTTGTTCTGAGGATCAAATGAGACTATATTTATAAAGCATTTAGTAGAGTGTTTGGCACATGTTGCTTTTGTTGACTCATTCAATCTTGTCTGACTCTGTGAACCCCGTGGAACATTGCATACCAATACTGTACATAGGGTTTTCTTGGTAAATATACTGGAGTGGCTTGACATTTTTTTTCTCCAGTAGACAAAGGCAAACAGGTTAAGTGAGTTGCCCAAGGTCACACAACTAGCAAATGTTTGAAGCCAAATTTGAACTCAGGTCTTCCTGACTTCAGGTCCAGCACTCTATCCATTGAGACACCTACATACCTTGTCTGGCATAGTACTTAATAAATTCTTATAGTTTTCCTTCCTATTCTTCCCTTTCCAAGTGTAACTTCTATGCCTTGCTTTTGCTCACATCTCTTATTAAAGTATCCAGGACTTTGCTTGATCAATTATTTCCCATCTCACCCCTTCACCTTCAATTTTCCTCTCCACCTGTTCCTTTCCCTCCACTTCCAATTATGCTCAACTAGGGTAGAACTTCTTCAAGTCTGCTTCTACTTGTATCTCCTTTCCATTAACCCTCACACAGAGAGTATTGTTCACTTGTTGCCCCCATTTTTTTACCCTTTACTCATTCTTTCTCCCCTTATAAACTTGTCCCACCATGTTATTAATCTACTCCTTCTAAAATCACCAATGACATCCTCATGACCAAATGTAATGACTCCTTCCCAGTTCTAATTGTCCTTGACTTCACAACATTTAAATCTGTTGCTTTGAAACACTTTGATTTTGTGACACTGAAATCGTGGTTTTCCTCTTACCTCTCAGGTTATGCTTTCTCTACCTGTTCTCATACATGAGTTTCACATCTTAGTCATAGGCTCACTTCTTATTTCTCTTTGCTCTTTCTTCTACAAAAAACTCATCCATTCTCACGATTATAACTATCACATGAATCTCCAATTTATATCTGCCCCAGACTTCTCTTATGATGTTAAATACATTTTTGTTGGATTGAGAGTGAAGAGAAAAAACTGAAAATGTCTAACTGACTTTATAAACTTACCCAGAGTTATTCTTCTTTGTTAGAGATACTTTGTTTTTGAAAAGCAGCACATAGCCTCTCCATCAGTCAATAAATATTTATTAAGCACAGTGCTAAGCCAATCCAACAGTTCTTCAGATCTTTTTTTCTGCCATCTATCCCATGTGAGATGAGGAAGAAATGTCCAGGTTCCTTTTCTCAAATATCTGTCATCATTCTATCATTCTCTCCAAAAAGATACTTTCTTTGCTTTTTCTTTTGCGGTCTTCTCTAGGTACCAGTCTCACCCTTCATCACGTCTTTATTAGGGAAGGCTCCCCCTCCTCCTCTTTTCCTTACATTTACTACAGACAGAGATAAAGAGAAAAAGTAGACATTGCTATTTGGTTGTAAAGCATGCTATAAGTTATAATTACTGAATAAAAGTGGTATTAATGAATGACAAAGGAAAAGTAGATAGGATCAAAGAGAGGCCAAAGTCCAATCATCATATTATTTTCCTCACTGTGGGTCCCTCCAACTCCAGTACCTCTGGCTTTACCATGAAGAAATTTACACGTCTCCCATTTTCAATTAAAAGGAAGCTCTGGGGCAGCTAGGTGGCGCAGTGGATAAAGCACCAGCCCTGGATTCAGGACCTGAGTTCAAATCCGGCCTCAGACACTTGATACTTACTAGTTGACTTATACATTCTGTAATACAAACAAGAAAAGAAGAACAAATGTGAGCCTTTTTTAATAGTTTTGAGATATTGTGTAGCTTCTCATTCCTTCTTGAGTAAGGGATTGTTCGAGAATGTTTCAAATAAATATCTTTACAAGAGAAATCTCTGCCTGTGTCAAAGTTAACAGTTAGGTTTTAGCAGATGATGTTGCTGGAGTCATCATAAATAGATTAACTGTTAAGCTGAGATTCATTTTGAAGAATTCAAAGATGAGGAAGGAAGGGGTCAAGTTAGGGTCATCTTTGCTTAGAGGTTTATTTAATCCAAGTGTGTTAGCTAGTTGCTCTGTAGTAAGAAAAGCCTTGAAAAAATTAATCCACTTCTCTTCAAATGAGGTCTTCAAATAACCCACTTAAATCTTTATTTTCTTGAGTAACCAAGAGATGTTCCCAGCTCATTAAATCTTGACCTAAGCCATCTGAACATACAATCTTTCCTTTCTTAGTCCCTATCTGTACCAGGCTTTGATTACTGCCTGGATTGCTAGTTTAACAGAGGGAAATGTGTGCGTGTGTGTGTATACATATTTATATACATTACATATACACATATATGTGTGTAAATACATGCACACACATATATAAACACAGCCATTAATGAAATTCTATTCAACAATATGTCCTGTTTATTAAGAATTACATGCTTGTGGGGCAGCTGGATGGTGCAGTGGTTAAAGCACCAGCCCTGGATTCAGGAGTACCTGAGTTCAAATCCGGCCTCAGACACTTGACACTTACTAGCTGTGTGACCATGGGCAAGTCACTTAACTGCCATTGCCTAAAAAAAAAAAAAAAAAAAAAAGAATTACATGCTTGCTCATTAAGAGACTTTTACTTTGTGTGATTATAGAAAGAATTACTGATTAAGAAAAGGTTAAAAATGTTCTTTTTTTTCTTAAGGGGCAGCTAGGTGGTACAGTGGATAGAGCACCGGCCCTGGATTCAGGAGGACCTGAGTTCAAATCTGACCTCAGACACTTAACACTTATTAGCTGTGTAACTCTGGGCAAGTCACATAACCCCAATTGCCTCACCAAAAAAAATTTTTTTAAAATTTTTTCTTATATAAACTTGGAAGTGATTATATTGTTTCCAAATTTTTCTGTCTGAGCCTGCAGTTAGTGGCATGCAGGAAGAAATCATATATTTACGAAGGTCCATATATAAAATCAACAAACATTTTTTAGGCACTTAATATGGACTAGGCATTGTGCTAAGCCCTGGGTATCCAAAAAAAAAAAGGCAAAAATAGTCCCTGCCCTCAAGGAGTTTACATTTTAATGGGGGAAAGAACATACATAAATCAGAACATACAACATAAATACAGAGGTTATCCAGGAGTGTAACAAGTGACTTATATGTGTGTGGATGTGTGTGTGTATGGTGCACTTTTAAGTTTAATCTATAAATTATTAGCAAAACAATAAATCAAGCCCTGATTTGTAGCATCTGATAATTTCAGAGGTGTAAATGTTCTCATGGAACATATAACAATTGGCTCTGTAGTTCTAGCTAGATCCAGCACACACCTGAAGGTAATCTTAGAAAGGAAGGCACTAGCATCTGGTGGGGAGTAGGAAAGGTTTCTAGAGGAAGTATGCTTGAACTGAGTCTTAAAGGAAGCGAGAGATTCTAAGAATGGGAAGTTGGGAGAATGCAAAGCATGCCACATGAAAGAAATTTCAAGTCATCCAGTGTGAGTTCATTATGGAGAATGTGGAGGGGAGTAGAATGTAAGATGATTTTTTTTCCAATCATCCAATTAGGAAGGTGCCAAGTTGTGAAGAGCTTTAAATGAAAAACAAAGAACTTTATATTTGATTGTGGAGATAACAGAGAGCCATGGGAGTATATTGACTAGGGGAGAGGGGAGAGGGGAGAGTGACATGGTCAGAGATAAGTTTTAGAAAAATCACTTTGATCGCTATATAATGGATGGGCTGGGGTTGGGAAAGACTTGAAGCAGAGACACCAGTTAGGAGGGAGGAGGTGATGAGGGTCTGAAGTAGGCATGTATAAATGTAAATAACTGAGGAAGAAGAACTTCCCCCTAGGTCTAGGGCATAATAAATAGCCCCAATGTGATTCTCTTCTTGGAAGTACATTTAGATGCTTTTAGGTTTCAGGTATGGAAAAAACCACTGAATGAAAGACCAGTCCAGTGAGACTGAAGCTAATCACTAATAATCACTAGGAGCTAATCTTAATACCTTATGGCAGCTAAGTGGTTCAGTAGATAGAGTATGGACATTGAAGTTAAGAAGATATGAGCCCAAATCCTGAATCAGACAGTAGATGAGTGATTCTAAGAAAGCCACTGAAATTGTCTGCCCCTCAGTTTCCCCAGCTGTAAAATGGAGAAAACAATAGTGCCTCCCTCACAGGGTTGGTGTGAGGATCAAATGAAATAACATAAGTAAAACTCTTTAGAACATTGTCTTTTTTTTTCCTTTTTTCCTCTCTCCCTCTCCTCTCCTCTCCTCTCCTCTCCTCTCCTCTCCTCTCCTCTCCTCTCCTCTCCTCTCCTCTCTTCTCCTCTCCTCTCCTCTCCTCTCCTCTCCTCTCCTCTCCTCTCCTCTCCTCTCCTCTCCTCTCCTCTCCTCTCCTCTCCTCTCCTCTCCTCTCCTCTCCTCTCCTCTCCTCTCCTCTCCTCTCCTCTCCTCTCCTTTCCTTCTCCATGTAGTTAGATAGATGTATATTGGGAACAGAAAGATATGGCTTAGTTCACAGGTTCCAGGTGATGATATAGCTAATTATGGCAAAATGGTACTGGACTTACCCAATTAACTCAGCTTTGGAGTTTTCCAGTACTACTAAAGAGAGTACCATTAATAGAACTACTAAAAACTATTATCTGCTTCAATCTCATCCAACAAACATTTATTAAATACATTCTGTATGCAGAACACTGTGAAAAATATTGTGAGAGATACACAATTTACAAAAGACATAGTTCTTTCTCATCATGGAGCTTATAATAAGATGACTAAATGATGTAAGAAGGAATTCCATCTTGCCAGATGTCCTACTAAATGAGAATGGTGATGTTGGCATGGGTTTTCAGGGAACTCTCTTTCTTTAATAATGCAAAAATAAGCTTGAAGTAACAATGCACCAACTTGGATGAAATCTAAGTGGACAGAACTTGAACACCAATACAACTGCCCTTAGTTCTGTGTTTATTTTGTTGTTGTTGTTGTTGTTGTTTTGGTTTGGGGTTTTGGGTTTTTTGTTTGGCTTTTTTTTGTTTGTTTTTTGTTTTTTGTTTTTTGTTTTTTTTTGTGGGGCAATGGGAGTTAAGTGACTTGCCCAGGGTCACACAGCTAATAAGTGCCAAGTGTCTGAGGCCAGATTTGAACTCAGGTACTCCTGAATCCAGGGCCGGTGCTCTATCCACTGCGCCACCTAGCCACCCCCTCTGTGTTTATTTTAACTCCAAAGAAAAGTGTTTGGTGCCATGGCATTGATTTTTGCACAGTATATTCTCAGGGACATATCTGAATATTTTTCAGCATAATCAATATTAATTTTGTAGTGTCATCTAAATGAAGAAATTTGTGAAAGTGCAACCTTGAAGTAGCAAGTAGCCTTTTTTGTTCCTATGTTCCTGGCTAAAGGTGTTCCTTTTACTTTAAAAGGCCACATTACTGTGTGGCTATAGGCCTTTTCTCAGCAGGTGAGTGCATTCTAAGTTTTTGTTTCCTAGCAACATGCTATCTGAAAGAAGTAGATGGGCATATGGTTTCTGGAGAGTTTTCAATACCATTTCCTGATTTCAGGCAGAATATGTAATAGTAGGCAGTATGTACACTGCCATTTCCCAATTTTTTGAGTCAAATATATATATATATATATATAATTTATTTATTAAAATTAAATGTCTGTTTAGAATAGATGTTATTGCTATCTATGTATCCAAGAGGGTATGGAATAAAGTGATGTCTATGGTCCATGAAGTGGGTGGGACTAGAAGGCTTAGAAGGTCCTCAACTCTGAAATTTCATAACTTGACAACTGTTTATTTAATTTGCTCAGCCATGTGAAATCCAGTGCCCATCTTACCACACCAATATTCGTCTTTGTCTGTCTGCTACAAGTATTTTTAATCTTTTTTTTTTTTAGTATAACGGACCCTTTTGGAAATCTAGTAAAGTCTATGGTCCTTTTCTCTAAATAACATTTTTAATAAATAAAAATCATAGAATTACAAAGGAAATCAATTTTTTTGAAATGCAATTATCAAAAACATTACCCTTTATTTTACAATAAAGGCACTGAGTTTCAAAGAGGCTCATCCTAACTTCAGTTCTCTGTTCTCTAGACCTCTCTCTATTTATTACAGTAGTCAAAAGGTTAAGTAAGCTAATTGACTGGCATGAATGAGGTAGGTATGAATCAGAACTACTTCAGGTCTAAATAATTTATGCTTTGTAAAATCACTGGCTCTCACATCAAGGCTGATATAGTCTTTTTTTTTTTACAAAATTGGACAAAAGAAAGATAATACTTTAGGCCAGCTGTTAGAGTCTTTTCCTCTAAACAATTGTGAGCAAACCCTGAAGTATTCCCCTTGTCACTATAACTATGTTCTGCACAAAGACTGCAGGGAGTGGTTCTCAGGTCGGGCCAAAGGCAGGGGCATGTGAATGTTCTGTGATATACAAACAACGTTTTTAACAAATTTCTCCATCGACCTTAAGATAGGGATGAAGGAGAGGGGGAAGAAAAAGCATCATTAGAGTATGAATCCAGGAACAAACTTTTCATCCTTTATGTGTTAACTAAAATAGATGCCTTACCCATGGGGAAATTCTCTAGCTTTCAGAATAACATCTTAAGGTGCCTGGTTAACTTCACAGTGTCTAAAATTGTGAAATAACAATACATGTATAAACATCCCCACCTCCCCATCCCCAATCAATCATCCTTCCAACTCTCTCCACTGAGCCAAAACTTGGCAGAACTGAAACTAATAAGGGGATTCTAACAAATCCACAGTTGGGTGTTGGGTAGGGAGGCCCATGCTTTCTTCTCATAAGAACCTCTATTTGCATACCTTACCTCAGTATCCTCTGCTGGCCTATTGCATCCCATTATGCAAATGTCCACAAGCCACCCCACCAGGGTCCCATAATTGCATTGCCCCTCTCTCAGGGCCTGCTTTACCCTTCCTTCAATCCCCACAGGAGTAAGATTGGGACTTTTTGAAAGTTATACATCATATTCTCTTTTATTCCAATGCCACCTACCAGTCAGGCCATCTGTGTCATTGTGCCCCAGCATGGAGCAGTTGAGAAAGCCCTAAATTTCGAAGCAAAAGATATGAGTTTGAATCTCTGCCGCACCACTGGCTGTCTGTATGGCCTTAGGTCTCAGTTTTCTCACCTGTAAAATGAGGGGGTTTGACTCTATAGCCTTTAATATCCATCTCAGCTCAGTCCCATGATCCTTCAATGGGATATGCCCCAGGTGTCTGTGTTCCTAGTCGTAGTTCTAAAAACTGGCACAGTAAAAACAGGAATCCAGAAGGTTTCAACTTTATGACATCCCTACATTTTCTGAATCACTATCAGCAAAAAATTGGTTTACATATTGTAAGGGGGCTAAAAGTCTAGTTGGTCTGTCTAAAGTATCTAATGAATGGTCGCCAATAAATTATAAGCTTTAGCAAGAGTTAGACTTTTAAGCATTTATTAAGAAGAATAAGAATTTGGTGAAGAAAGAGAGAAAGGCATAGATTCATCTATCTATTAAAGGGAGAGCACATTTATCCCTCCACTGTCCACCAGAGTCCTGACGAAATAGAGCAAGAGTCCCAGCCTTGCCCCTTCTTCCTCCCACAAGCAAATGTCACTTCCTGATGCCAAAGAGCTGGGTGTCTTGTCCTCAGACACCTTCTCCTCATGGCGGAGCTTTGCTACAGTAGGTCTCCAGTAGGTGGCGTCATTCCAATCATTACAATATGAAGCACTCTTTCTTGGTTACTTTCTAATTTGTACTTAAATTCACTCCCCAACAAATACAGAGTCCATTGATGGAAGGGGCAAAAAAATTAAGTATAAGGTCTGAGGAACATATTTAGGGAATACATGGTCCAAGTCAGTTCATGACTCTGGTCCTGCAAGGCCTGGAAATCTTTATTTTCTTCTCTTGCAGTCCTTTCTTCAGCCCAATCATCATATTCCAAGACTAACTCTGTCATGAGTCCATAGCTGAATCTATTCTGTCCTTTCAGAGGTCCCACTCCTAGAAACTACTTCCTTTCTTGAGGGACTGCCTATGTGTATCTATTGCTGCCTGTCATGTGTAGTTCTACTTCTTGTCTCCTATCTGTCGATTGGCTCCACTTCAAAGTAACATTACTAATAGGGAAATGTGGAAGGGAAAAGAAAAATAAAAGACTCCTCCCCCCCTGACCCAAAAATGACACCCTCTTAAAAGCTGGGTATCACTGCTGGCCCAAAGTAATTCTCCAACTGTTGAGATAGGCCCAAGAGGTATGACTGATCTCTTAGCCAATCTGGTGTGGTGTTCATTGCTTTCATTCAATTACCAAGGTTCTAAGGCTCTCAATATGTTTAAAGATTTTCTTCATACCTTGTTGTGGGCTATAGGAAAAGTCCTTATTACCACTTTACAAACAACTTGAGGGAAAAGGAAGCAAAATATGACAGGTGGGGTACTAACTCCAGAGTAAGAAATGCCCAGAAGTTCCTAATTATTAAAAAGAAGGATTAGCACCACCTATCACTTCTTTATTTTGGTGAAATAACCAAGGATTGCTTGGTGTAAACACTGATTGTACCAGGAAATTTTCAAGGGAGCTCGAAAAGGAAAAACCTTGGGGAGAAATTGACTTCTAAGAGAAGATACCATTGATCAAGGAGGCTTCTCCTTGAAGACACCTTTCTTTCTATAATTAAAAAAATATTTGGTGCAGCTAGGTGGCATAGCAGATAAAGCACTGGCCCTGGATTTAGGAGGACCTGAGTTCAAATCCAACCTCAGACACATGACACTTACTAGCTGTGTGACCCTTGGCAAGTCACTTAACCATCATTGCCCTGCAATATATATATATATATATATATATATATATATATATATATATATATATATATATATATATATATATATATATATATATATATACACCAAGCAATGTTAGCTTTTAATTTAGTTTCCCAAATACACTTCCCTACTGAGATGTTGTATATATTTTGTATTCACTTATCCGTTGATATGTTGTTTGCCCTCATGAAGCTCCTTGAGGGCCAGAATTTTCTTTTGCTTTTTGTGTTCTCAGTGATCACCACAATACCTGGTATATAGTGGGTACTTAATAAATGCTGATTGAATGGAATTATGATAATGAATTGAAAGCTACTACAAAGACCACCTACTTTAACCTCCTCATTTTACAGCTGCGGAATAAAACTCAGACAGAGTAGCCCTAGATGAACTGAACTTTAAGAACACCTTGAAGAATCAATCTGTGTCCAGATGCAATGCATTTTTTAAAATCCATAAGACAAAGTAAATAGAAGATAGCAGGATGAAAACTTTTATCTCAAAGTAAAATTGTAATATTTGCTTATAATTATTTGTATTTAAAGTACTCTTGAAGAGAGAAGAGAAAGAAAATATTCATTGTTAAGCATATTTACTGGGAACAATTTATTTATAAATTATTCAGCTGGTGATGAGATCTATATCTAGAACACTGTAGAAAATACACATAAGTATGGCAAATAAATGGACAATCTAAATAAAATAGATGTATATCTAGAAGGATATAAGTTGCCCAAACTAATAGAACAAGAAATAGAATGCTTAAATAACCCTATCTTAGAAAAAGAAATTGAAAAGTCATATATGAGCTCCTTAAGGGAAAAAATAGGAACAGATGGATTTATAAGTGAATTCTATCAAATATTTAAAGAACAATTAATTTTAGTACTACATAAGCTTTTTGAAAAAATAGGTAAATATATCTGATTGATTTCTGTCTAAGGGAGGACAGAGGAGAGGAAGGGATGGAGGGATAGAATTTGGAACTCAAAACTTTAAAGAAAAATATTTTTAAAAAGAAAAGAAAAAATAGGTAAAGAAGAAGTCTTTCTATTACACAAATATGGTCGTTATACCTAAACCTGGGAGAGACAAAACAAAGAAAACTATAGACCAATTTACCTGAGGAGTTTTGATGAAAAATTTTAAAATAAAATTCTAGAAAGTAGATTACCATAGCATATTACAAAGATGATACTCTATGACCAGGATGGATTTATTTCAGGACTCCAGGGCTTGTTCAATATTAAGAAAACTATAAGTAAAATTGGCTACTTTAATAACAAAAACAACAAAAATCTTATAATTATTTCAATAGAAGCAGAAAATAGTTTTTGACAAAATACAATGATTCCTATCAAAAAATCTGAAAAGCATAGGGATGAACAGATCTTTTCTTAAAATGATAATTAGTATCTATCTCAAGCAAGATAAGTAGTAGCAAAGAGAAGTAGTATCTATCATAAGCAAAAAAAAAGAGCAAGCATTATGTGTAATGGGGATAAAACTAGAAGTCTTTCCAATAAGATCAGGATGAAACAAGGATGTCCATTATCATTCCATTATTGTTCAACATTATACTAGATATGCTAGCTATGTCAGTAAGACAAGGAGAAGAAATTGATAAAATAAGCACAGGCAATAAGGAAACAGAAGTCTCACTTTTTACAAGATGATATGATAGTTTACTTAAAGAACCCTAGAGAGCCAACTAAAAAACTAGTCAAAACCATGTAACAACTTCAGCAGTTGCAAAATATAAAACAAACCCACACAAATCATCAGCATCTCTGTATATTACAAACAAAATTCAGCAGGAAGAGATATAATGATAATTCCATCTAAAATAACCAAAAAAAGTATAAAAACTTGGGGATCTGTCTGGAAGACACACAAGACTATATGAACACAATTATAAAATACAGATTTAAATAACTGAAGAAATTTTCATTGATTACAGGTAGACTAAACCAATATAGTAAAAGTGACAATGCTCCCTAAATTAATTTACTTATTCAGTTCCATATCAAATTACCAAAAATTACTTTGTAGAGCTAGAAAAAAATAACAAAATCCATCTGGATGAACAAGAGGTAATTAATATCAAAAGAATCAACAGCAAAAATGTGAAGGAAGGTGGCCTAGCAGTACCAGATCTCAAGCTATACATACTACAAAGCTGCATTCATCAAAACAATTTGGTAACAGATAAGAAATGAGTGGTGGTTCAATGGGACATATTAGGTACACAATATAAAAAAGCAAATGAGCACAGTAAACAAGTGTGTGATAAACACAGAAATTGCAGCTATTGAGGCAAAAACTCACCATTCAATAAAATCTACTAGGAAAACTGGAAAGCTGTCTGGCAGAAATCGGACATAGACCAACATCTCATACCATATACCAAAATAAGCTAAAAAATGGGTAAATGATTAAGACAAAAAGGGTGATGTCATAAGCAAATTAAAGGAACATGGAAGAAATTACCCATAAGATCTATGGATGGGGAAGTGTTTATGACAAAAGAAAAGATAGAGAAGTTCATAAGAGGTAAAATGGATAATTATATAACATTGAAAATAATTTGCACAAAAATAAAAAAGAAAACTAGATTAAAAATACAATAATTTGTACAAACAAAACCAAATTCACCTGAAATTGGAAGAAAAGCAAGAGAGTGTATGGGGGAAATCTTTGCAGCAAGTTTTACTGAAAAAATCTTGTTTATCAAATACATAGGAAACTAAGCTAAATTTATAAGAGTGAGACATTCTCTAATTGATAAATATAGTCGAGGGGTATGAACAGGAAGTTTCCTAAGGAAGAAACTAAAGATATCAATAGTCTTATAAAAATGCTCTGTCACTAATAATTAGAGAAATACTAATTGTAACAATTTTGAGTTACCACCTCACACATCAGATTGACTAAGATGACAGAAAAAGAAAATTACAAATGCTAGAGAGAATGTGAGAAAAAAGATACACTATAGGCAGAACTATGTACTAGTCCAACCATTCTGAAGAACAAATTGGAACTGTGCCCAAAAAGCTTTTAAACTATATATACCTTTTTAGGTCTGTAACCCAAAGAAATCAAAGGACAAGTACCCATATATACAAAAAATATTTATAGAAACTTTTTTTTGTGTGGTGGAAAAGAGTTGGAGACCAAAGGGGATGCCCATCAACTAGGAAATGCTAAATAAGTTATGATAAGTGAATGTGACAGAATATTATCGTATTGTTAGAAATTATATAGAGGATTGTTTTCAAAAAAGTAAGAAGACTTATATGATCTGATGAAAATGAAATGAATAGCTCCAGGAGAACATTTTGCACAACATAGCAATATTGTATAACATAATCAACCGTGAAAGACTTAGTAACTCTGATCAACACAATGACCCACCATGATTCTGAAGGACTCGTGATAAAATATCCTATCCACTTTCAAAGAGAAAACAGTGTGGAAATTTTCTTTGCACATTTTATTTGTCATAGATTTCATATTTCTTATCTTCATAATGGACAGGAAGAAAGAAGAGAAACTGTAACTTAAAAGAAAAGAAAATTGAATTTAAAAACCAGAAGATAGAATAAAACACGCATAAGTCATTTCTTAGTTGTTTGCTTTCACTGAGTATAACACCTTGCCATTTGGTCAATACCATCTACTACTGTCTTATTCTTACTTTAAAATAGGGTATAATTATACTCTTGCTTTGAGCTGTTCTCTGCTGGAATGTGAACATCTGGATGGGAGAGCATTCATAATATAATAATTTCAGACTTGATCTCTTACACTGGTATGAAGTCAGGGTCTCTATAAACTTCTCTGTAGATTTCAAAACCAGAGTTTAATGCATGTCTTCATTACTTCCAGAAGTTCTCTACCATTCTGATGAATGGTCCAATTATGCTTCACCTTTGCTTTGCATATATATATATATATATATATATATTCTGAGAAAGGATATATATATATATATATATTCTGAGAAAGGATATATTAATACTATATCTTTAGGTACAATGATATCATTATTGCTGGTATTGTCTTTTCCCAAGTAAAGCTAAACAAGTATTTGTTTTCAATATTTATTGCCAACCAAAATTTCAGATTTGTCTGGTTTGTTTGACATATATTGAATAATTTGCAGCATGACTTGCAAGGCAGGAATTGTTCATCAACCATTATGTATACATCAAAAATAAAAGCCTTCTGAAAAATTTTAATAGGAAGATTCCACAGAGAAGATGCTAAACAAAAGTTATGCTGAGATAGGTCAAAGTGAAGATACTTCATTATATATCCAGGGATCGATTATAGTTTTATTGAACAAAGAAGTTATTCCATGTATATTTTGTGGTTAGGTCTGTCCCAACAGTGATACCATGAGTGACAGACAATAAGACCAATGATCTCTAATTCTTCTAATGTAACAGACCAGTTAGTATTGCCTGTTACTCAAATGTTTCTAAGCATTGACTCACTAAATAAAATTCCAAAACTAAGAAAAAAAGAGAAGAAAAGAAATAAGATTTATCTTGACAACATGGGTGGTAGAATATAGAGTGGGACCTGACTGCAGTGTTATAATATTTAGTTCTTCCAAGCGTCCTCATACTTCTTGAGAAGCAACAGTCCTTTGACAAGGAGATGCATCTTTACCTTTCAGACATCACAGCTCTTCATCTCTTTTGTTATGAACTTGGGTCTGATAAGAACTGCATTGCTTATTGCCTTTTGGATTGTCCACTGTAGGAGGAATTTTCCTGCTGGAATCAGAAGAGAAACATTCTTTCTATGCTTTATACATTGTAGTTATAGCACTTACATCATTGAATTCACAACCTAAAAGTTCACCATTAGATGAGTCAGAGGAGATCTTTCTTATGAGTTCTAAATCTGTTCATCAGACAGTCTCTTAGACATTTTAAGCAAAACTACATTATTATAACAACCAAACTAAATTCGAAAAATGTGAAAAGAAATTCATAAATTAGTGGAAATCATATGCAAAACAAAAATTCTATTTTACTCTATAAATATATTATTCACAAGGTTTTATAAGTGTTGACAAATTCTATGAAGTTCCACGGGGAAAAGACTAATATGGTCAAAGAAACAACCCAATATAAATAAATGTTGGGGCATTTCCTCTTATTTACAACGAAAGTATAAAGTGTTTAGGCAAATGCATCATTTGATGCATCTGGTTTTTATGAGTAGAACCATGTGTTTTATTTCTTTCATTATTTGAAAAGTCTTTAGAATACTGATAACAAAAATATAGAAAAAGTAAGAGTATGAATTAGAAATAACAGTCCTTTTGAGTTTCAAATGTCTAAAAAAGTTTTATGTGTTAAGTAATGTACCTGGTCCTTCTCATTTAAGTAACTTGCACAAAGTTATACAATTAGTAAGTCACATTTTTGGTATTTGAAACCGGATACTCTGACTCTAAATTCATGAATCTTTCTAAGTTTCAATTAGATTTTTTTTCAGGAAAAAAAACCCTAATGAGTTTAAATGGTATGATGAATTGGGTATTTCCCAGGGTTTGCTCTCCCCTAGAAAAACTAAGCACTGAGGGTCTGGATTTGGAAATTTGTTGGCTTTCATTTTTTTGTTTGTTTGTTTGTTTTGTTTTGTTTTTTGTTTTTACGGGGCAATGGGGGTTAAGTGACTTGCCCAGGGTCACACAGCTGGTAAGTGTCTGAAGCCCAGATTTGAACTCAGGTACTCCTGAATCCAGGGCTGGTGCTTTATCCACTGCGCCACCTAGCCGCCCCTGTTGGCTTTCATTTTAATATTCTACATAGGCAACTATCCATTTTAATATGGCCATCTTAACAGGTGGCCAATGGACCCCATTCCCCACCAAGTTTCATTGGATAGATTTTAGGGAGTTTGTAAACTTGGGTGGAAATATACACACATACATATATACTTGTATATTCACAATATGTATATGTGTGTATCTTTTCTTATTTTTACCAACCTTTGGTTTCTTTTATAATCCTACATATTTTGCTTTATGCATTTAAAATATTATTCTGAGAAAGGATCAATGAATCTCACCATACTGCCAAATATATCTGGGATACATACACAAAATGGTTAAGAATCCCTTACTCTAGAGAGTCAAAATGAATATTGATATGGGGGAGAGGTCAGTGAATCATGTTTGGTTGACCAAAATAGTTGGATAATTGTTCAATCATGGAATTTCAGAGTTAGGAGGGACCTTAGAGGTCATCCAGCCTAATTCAATTCACAAAATGTAGATTCTAACTTCTTATCCCTCTTCTTTACGTACAATCATGGGTATATGATGATGGCAACAACTTTTCATTTCTCAGTTTAAAAAAATGGTTCACTTACCTCAGTTAAGTACGGTAGAGAGTAATAGCATTGTTTACCAAGATAATCAATTTCCAGGATATTACAATCTGCAAAGATTTCTTTTTCTTGCAGAAATCTGGCTTCATACTGAGTTGGTCATTTGAAGGGTTTCCTCATTTATGAGCTTTCCTTTTCTCAGCAAGAGATACACATTCAGAAGCAGTCTATTCTATTTTCATCCCAAAGTCATTATAGTTCACTTGTTTTTTTTAACCATATTCTCTTTTTCTCTTTCTCCTTGCTTTTCAGAGTCTACACATTAAAGATCGACATTTCACCTGCAGCAAAATGTAAGTAAATTGGTTCCTTCTTTGAAACTGCATAGTGATCTTTTCTATTTTTAAAAGAGTACTAATCTTATAGGACTGCTGCCTGACATTCCTGTGTGTTGAAGTCCTTGATGTATAAATGTGGTCTTGGTGGGAAATTGCCAGATATGTTATGTCCTTATGTGGACTTTAACAAGATGAGATATTTTATCAAGCAGAAGATATGATTTTGTTTTTGTTTAGTACTGTGGGTTTGGAGGTAGATTAAACTCCCCTACCAAAGCAGTAGGATAAAAAGCAAAAATTGCAGGCAATCATTTGGACAGTTAATCCACATAGCACCCGATTTTAAACTATTTGCAAATATATGTGTGTATGTGTATATGCACACATATATACACATGCACATACATATATTTATACCATATACACAGATACACACAGTATATGTGTGTGTACATGTACATATATGCAATACATATACACACATATACATACAAATACACATTATATGTACATATACATATACAAATATGTATGTATGTGCATGTATATATGTATGTTAGTTCGACTGTTTGTTTTTAACTTTTAAAACCCCTGCATCTTATTCAATAACTTGATGGTAATTCTGGGTATTTTGTATTTGTACAGTCAGAGTTTCAATATCAAAAGCACTGGGAAAAGCAGTGTTCTGTCTCAAAAGTTACTGTGCTAGGCTAGGTCCCATGATTCTCAGAACCTCAAGTACCCCAACCAAAGTTGCCTCATTCTAGAAGACAGAAATAATTATGCTTGTTCTGAGGCTTGAGATTTATGAGCCTGTAAAGCAGCTCATGTAGGTCATTTCTACTTTTGAGAATTAAAATGCCTATTTTTTTCATAAAATGAAATTGATGATAATTATATCCAAAAAATGACAGAAATATAATTGTCTCTAAAAGAACTTTATTTTTAAAACAGCGAAGCTACTCAGATGGCACACCCGGAAGACATCCTGCCCATCTTACCTGTGTGCATGCTCAGCAGCCATTGGAGTGTTTAGCTAGGCATCATTAGGCCCATTGGGGCCCAAAGGTGTTAACCCACTTGTGTGAAATATTCCAAATTACAAAGATAGATTTATCTAAGCATCAGCCAAAGCATACTATTAATTTCCCAAGATGATGTTTGTTGTTGGTTCTGAGAATCAAAGCTGTTGCCAGTCATCAAATTTTAACACATCAAAGCTAGAGCTATTTCCCCTTGAAAACATGAAGAATCTTCTCCACATAGATCCCTATTAAATAAGAGATGGTCCTGTTATATAACACAAGATTTCTCTGTAAAACTAGCATTGGTTTTGTTTCTTTTCTCTTTTTTTTTTCAGTATTATACATTTAGGGGTTGCCTTATTTTCCAACAAGCTATATTGCCAATAGGAAAATCCCAATTCTTTGTAAGGTTTAAAGTCTATTAAACTTAATTTGAGAGACTTCTCTATTTACTAGGTCCTTTAAATGCCAATCTCAGCCCATATTATTGGGGGGCTTTATTGTTTTATCAAGCCATATGGATGTTTTAAACAGTTTCTGTCAATAGAGCTGTCTTAGACTTTATTAGCAAACCCTGGTTTTTTCGTGTTGCCAAGAGTGCTTTTGTGACCTAAATGTTTACTATTGACCTTTATTTTCTGCCTCTTCAATAGTGAAAGAATGCTGCTAAGGGGAAGTTGCTCAGGTTGGCTTTATCCCTTGTTTCCATTTTCTGGCTCTTACGATGACGTCTGTATGGGTTCAAAAAAGCCATGCCATTAAAGAGAAAAAATACTGAAATATGAAATATAATGCATGAATGGAAGAAACTTGGATGAGGTAGAAAGCAAGATTTTTAGGAACAGATACCTCCATGTGAAAATATGAATACAGATGTTGAAGGCTGTTCCCTTACCAGAGCTTCAGTTAAAAGTGCTCTCCAACTCATCTCTCTCTCTCAAAATCACGATGGTTATCTTTGGAATCTAGTCCTTGGATTAGTTTTATTTCAGCGGGGAATTGATGATGATAATAATTAGCGAAGCTCTTTAGGATTTGCAAAGTTATGTATGTATCACCTGTGTTATTAAAGTTATATTAAACTCTTAAAGCTTAAAACTGCACTAAGACTGTTGGTGGCATCCAGTGTGTGTATATTTGTGTCTATATGTGTATATGTATAAATATATACCTATGCATACACATGTACATATACATGTATATTATGAAATTGGATCCTCATAACAATTCTGTGAGGGAGGTGCCCTTTTTATAGATGAGAAAATTGAAGCTAAAAGGGTCCAGTGACTCGCCTAAGGTTATATAGCTAGTTTCTGAGGATGAATTCATACTTAAGTCTTCTTTATTCTGTGTGTGGCCTTCTACTTACTATGTCACCTAACTACATCTTGAAACAACAGTGAGCATGTATAATATACCCACTGTACACTCAGACGATAAGGAGACTTAACATTTAAAAGGCTTGCTTGCTTGCTGTTATAGAACTTCTATTTCCTGCATGATGTACATTTATGAATCTCTACACTAGCTCTTGATTGGATCTGTTGTTTATAAGTCATCAGTGAGTAGATGTTCGCAAACTCAAAAAGTGTGATTCAGTTACTGAAAAACAATGGAATAACCCAACTACAACTGGTTGATATGAGGTTTGTGATCACTTTCCATCACCAAATCAGGCCAACTCTTCAGAGATTTGAACCATAATTTGGTGCCCTACTAGGATTATAATTGGAACCAGCAAACTTAACCAAAAGCCACCTAATCAAATCAGTAGTAGGCTATGTAAAACAATCCATGTCTATAAGAGGCAGAGTTATTATTCAGTCATTTCACAGTCATGTCGGACCCTTCATGACCCCATTTGGGGTTTTCTCAACAAAGATTCTGGAGTGACTTGTCATTTCCTTCTCCAGCTCATTTTATAGATGGGGAAACTGAGGCAAACAGAGTTAAGTTACTCACCCAGGGTCACATAGCTAGTAAGTATCCGAGGCCAGATTTGACCTCATGAATATGATTCTTTCCTGACTCCAGGCCCTGCATTCTATCTGATGTGCCACCTAGCTGCTTAAGAGGTAGAGTAGCCTGGTGGAAAGGGCAAGGAATTTCAAGTCAGGATTTGGGTTGGAATCCCAGCTGTGCTGCTTCCTCCCTATGTAGTTATAATCAAGTCATTTAACTTCCTTTGGCCTCAGTTTCCTCCTCTGTAAACATGCAGGGGCTGGAGTAGGAGTTCTGAAAGCTCAGTTCCATTCCAACAGTTTATGATCTACACCAGAGGACACAAGAAACTACAGTAATGGACTGGGAGATGTATGCTACACATACGACCCCACTCCACTTGAATGAAATCCATCTGTAACCATGAAAAATGATCTCCACCCAGATACTAGCTACTGCTGGCGGAGATACTCCTTCTGTTCGGTGACAGTAACTTGCACTCCGAGGCTAGACTCCATGACTCTGGGGGCTGCAAAATTAATGCAGCGCAACAGACAAAGACAAAGGTCCTGCAATCCCCAGCCAGGCCCCGAGAAATGTTTTCATGCAAGTGTCTTGTTTCTTTTCAACTAAATATATTCATCAGGACCACTGCTTCTGGTGGAAGAGAGTTGTCTTCTGGGTGGTATGGGTGAGAGCGTTGCCAAGCAAACCTGAATTATCCCGAGGGCTGTAAAACGAGCAATTGCTTTTTAAGAGGTACCGTGATATTGTGTGTTCCTTTCGTTTTTTTGGCAGTGATGATTTTCTGCGATTTGTGGTTTTGCAATTTCTCTTTCTGCAGACAACACCCTGGCTCCTAGTCAATGCCCCCTTTGGGGTAGGGGGAAAGAAAGGGGGGGAGAGATTCCCCAGAGCTCTGACTGCTCCAGGAACAGAAGGAAATGTTAATGAAATAAGTCAGAAAGAATGTTAGTGCCTGGTAGACATTGGTTGGCTGGTGAGGAAGAAAATGGCTTTTAATAAATTTCATTGTGTGGCCAGGCTTTCGTAGGAGACGGTTTGCTCCTTGTTCTTACCACTGGGTCAAGATGCTTCTGTGATTTCTCTTCTTGCTTCTCCATCGAGCTCAGTCTGAATATAAATCTATTCTATCTGAAAAGGACTAAAGAAACTCTGCCTTATCTGTGAGTTCCCTTCAGGCTCTACTGGCCCAGTAAGGCTTTCTTGCTCTGTTGATAGTCACTTTGTAATACCCTGGATTTTGTTTCCATAATTATTTTAGGGCGCCTGAAGGCAGATTCCCTGTATTGTTTATGATCACCTTTCCTACACCTTCCCTATTGCTAAACTGTCCTCTTTGCCAGGATCTTTGGTTCCAATTCCAGACACTGCAGCATTTATCTAGGCTAGAATAATGTGTTCTAGTTTCTTTTCATTACCTCTGGAAAGGATTTGTAGACTTTTGTTTGCTTATTTTTTATGGCTGCTAAGCACTGTGCTGAAGGATTGAGAGCTGCATCCAACTGAACCCTAGGATTCTTCCCTAGCTCATAATTTCATAGCCAATGCCTCCCCTTCTCTCTGCCGAACCCATCCCCAAGGGTTTATATCCTACTGTTTGTCTCTTTTCTATGCCACAATCAATTTCATATGCCAGTGACTCCTTCCTTTGCTCATGACCTAAATGCCACTGCTTCCTTTGTTTCTCCCCAAAATGGACATGCAGATAATTATTCTCCAAGTGTCAGAATTGTGCCAGGATCTATAGACTGGGGTGGGGGGGTGAAGTGAGGTGAGGTAGTGGGAAGGAATGATAGATAATATTAAATAGCTACCTGATAGTTGTGTAAGTAGATATACTTTATTATTTTTTTAATCTGTGATTTTTGTGGATCTTTCATGGATGCAGATCATATCACAAGCCCTCTTATTTACCTAATCATGGCCTTCAAAAGTTGATTTGGCTGAAGAATTTATGACTCTAAGGCCAACCCAGTGATGAATGAGCCTCTTGGAACTTAGCTAGGTTAGTTCTTGGATGACAGATGAATGATTTGTCTTGGAGTCAAAGTCTTTCCAAATTGGTAGTCAGAGCTATCTGCTGGCAAGATCTTTCAAAGTCCAGGGTCTCTGTCACATCGTGAGGAATAAGAGGATAACCTTATATACAAGTATATAAACCAATGATCAGAATCCAAAGTTCGCCTCCTTTCATTAGCCTCATTAAAATGTTCTTCAAAGCTCTGCCAAGCATCATACACTTCAGAAAGCCTTACCAAAATAAACAGGCTCTGGGTATAGAAACCATGATATACTAAGTTTGGAGAGGCTCATCAGTATGCAAGCTGAGAAATTCTCAAAGACTGGCTACTAAGTGGAGCACTGAACTTCATTTATAGGAGAGATCATATTTAGGAAATCATAGATCTTTGATATATTCAAGTATATAGTTTCCTCAAAGTCTTAGTACTATTTTAAGCTTTAATAACTATTAAGAGGGTGTCTCAAAAGTCTAAGTGAAGTCTTAAGCTTTAATAGTTATTAAGTTTAAAAGCTATTAAAACTTAAGACTTCATAATAATAGCTATTAAATTTAATAACTACTAAAGCTTAAGACTTCAGTAACTCTTTTAGGATACCCTGTGCACATACACATAGATGATAGATAGATAGATAGATAGATAGATAGATAGATAGATAGATAGATAGATAGAGATGTAGATATAGATATAGATATAGAATCCTCTCTGGGATACTCTCCCAACTTGTACTTCTACTTATGGGTTGAGTCCCCAGAGGGTGGCTGGCTACTCCTCTCCAGGTTTCTAGGGCACCCTATGAGTCTCTACTCATAAAACGATAATTCATATGTCCCCACCAGTGTGCTTCCATTAACAATCAGCATGTAGGCACAATTAGCTCCTAGCAAAGACATTTACTAATGACATAATAAGAACAATAGTTATAGAACATTCCCTCACATAAACCTGAGGTCTATTCCTTTATGTATCCTCATAGGATCTGTGGAAAAAGTGGGCATAAATTTAAAGAAAATAGTAGTGAGGTACACATATAGGGAACACTGCAGCCAAGGCAACTCAAAACTTTTGGTAAAAGTTGAATGGCCTAAGCTATGAAAATGGAAGGTATAGGGAATAGGGAGCGAGGCCAGTCATGTAATTTTAGCTTTATTAATGGAGCATAAGATTTCATTCCTTCACTAAAGTATTCCTCCTGCCACTCATAAGCAAAAGGTGATGATTTTTATTGAACCACTACAGATCATGAGAATAATCCCCCAAAACATGGAGAGGTTGCCATATTCACTAGTGGAGAACATACTCATACTAATGAAATAATAGATCCCTTAAGTAATGAAATATAAGACTGAATTGCTCTTTTAGTAACTACATCACTCTGATGGCTAATGTTAAACTTGCATTTAATAAAAACCCTTACATGCTTTTCACATGAAGCATTGTGAAGCCAGATACCACTTTTAGCCTGAATATATAGATACATAGAGGTGATTTTAAAAGCCCAAGTTTATATATATAATATGTGTGTATGTACATGTACACATGTATATGTGCATTTATATATAATATTATAGATGCATGTGTGTCTGTATGCATGTGTACATATGCATGCAGAATGTATTATTGTATGTATATACCAAATACATATACATATATACATATGTGTGGATGTGTGGATGGTTGGATGGATGGATAGATGGATGGATGGATGGATGGATGGATGGATGGATGGATGGATGGATGGATGGATGGATGGATGGATGGATGTGGGGCTTCTCCCTAACCCAGAGGACCATAGCAGCTTGTCCTCTCTTATTGAACACCATCCAAACAGGAAACAGGGAGGCACCCCTTTGAGTGGTCAGTGTCTTTTTAAATGTACTCCTTGTTTCTCTTTTTCATGTGGTAGATAGAACAGAAACAATACTTGCATATACCTGCAAAGTTTGATGACTAATAGGTGCTTAATGAATGCTTATTGCCTGACTAACTGACATACTCAAGTCCAAATGGAGACCCCCATCAGTAGAACACACTGCACATAATTACAAGGACTAAGCTCACTGGCCAGTCCCCCATTACATTAGTAACAATTGTGAATAGCATAGATCTAAGAAGAGAACCCTGCACTATAACTTTTAGAAGCCTTGTTCCATACTGATGGAATTCTTATTAAAAAACATTCTTTGAAGGCTGAACCAATTTTGGAGTTGCTGAACCAATTGTAAATCCACCTGCCTATACGCTCATCCATCTGACATTTCTCTATCTTGTCCATAAGATGATCTTAAGAGACTTTGTCATATGGTTTGATGGAATATATACTGTATCTATATCATCCCCCTTATGTACCATCCTAGTAGAACATGGAGTGTACCTATGACTTAATTGGTATAAAGTACGTCCACGCGAGAAAATCGCCTCTACCAATGCAGGTCAGCACTTTGATTGCAACTGAACATCTTAGAGAATTGTTGAGAGTACTAAAAAGCTGAGGGACTTGCCCAGAGTCACACCATTACTATATCAGAGGCAGTACCTAAACACAGATCTTCCTGGTCTAGATACTACCTCACTATCCACTGTGCTATACTGCCTCCGTATAGCAGTTAAATGACTTTGGCAGGACTTATTCTCATTGAACCAATCCCGACCCCTAGTAACTTCCTATTCTAAGTGCCCTCAAATCAACTGTTTAATTAATCCACTCCAGACAGCTAGGTGGTACAGTGGATAAAGCACCAGCCCTGGATTCAGGAGGACCTGAGTTCAAATCTGGTCTCAGACACTCGACACTTACTAGTTGTGTGACCTTGGGCAAATCACTTAATCCTCATTGGGCCACCCCCACCCCCCAAAAAAACCCTCTAGAATTTTGCCAGGAATCAGATTAAACTCATTCATATGTAGTATCCAGGATCCACCTGTTGAGAAATTAAGACATTTGCTCAACTTGCTGATTCCTCCCCCAATCTCCATGAAGTTTCAAAAACTAATAACAGTTTTATAATGCGATTTGCAAGGTCATTATATATCTGGGATTGAATATTTGAACTCTTTTAAAGCAAGGGGATGTTCTCTTTGTTTCATCTTACCCATTTGGGACTCAATTCTCTTAAACATGTTTCTTTCATTCTTCCTATTTTCAAGCTCTGCTAGTCAGTGGGAATGTGATCAGAAACAAAAGCACAGAGTGAAAGAGGGAGAGAGGGAGAGAGGGAGGGAGGGAAGGAGAGAGGGAGAGAGGGGGAAAAAGAGGGAGAGAGGAAGAGATAGGGAGAGAGAAGGAGAGAGAAGGAGAGAGAGGGAGGGAGAGGGAGATAGAGAGAGATTAAGCCCTAGATATTATATTAATCACTTGAGGTACAATTAAAAAGCAAGGTATCCCTTCCCCTCAGATATGACCATGTCCTATATTCTTCATAGTACTTAAATAGGGCAACATAGTATGGACTTTATAATGGGCAAATAAAAGGAAAGCAATATGTTTGTTGATTGTTTTCTTTCTGTCTTGATCTTACACAAGTGATAACCTGGTGTTAAGAGTAATGAGGCTGGTTTCACAGGAACTGAAGAATCTATTTCAGTGAATATTTCATTGTTTATAGCCAAAGGCTTTTGTGAAATTTGTAGCCCAAAGAGTTAGATGGAGATATGATGGACAGATTTTTTTTTTTGCAGGGCAGTGAGGGTTAAGTGACTTGCCCACAGTCACACAGCTAGTGTCAAGTGTCTGAGGCTGGCTTTGAACTCAGGTCCTCCTGAATCTAGGGCCGGGGCTTTATCCACTGCGCCACCTAGCTGCCCCGCTGGACAGATTTAAAGTATATTATTTCTGAGCATCAAAATATTTTAACATTTCAGAGGTAATTTCCAAGAAAAGTAAGTCCTTCCAGAGTTTTCCTGAGAGCATTCTGTTCATCATTTCTTTTTTCTCTATTTTTTTCTTTTCTTTCTTTCTCATCATTTCTTATAGCACAATAGTGTTCCATCATAATCACCAATTTGTTCAGTCATTCTACAATTGATGGACATAAATTTGTTCAGTCATTCTCCAATTGATGGACATAAATGAATGTTTTCTAAGAGAATTGGTCAGGTTAGGTTTATGAAATAGTATTGATTATAGACATATAAATTAATTCTAATTAAAGAGAGTCCAACTTCTTCCCAAGGCAGCACTGAGAATACAAGTACAAAGAATGAATCAGTCCCTACTGGTAAGGAATTTATATTCTAAAGAGTAGGAAAACACAATGTGTGTGTGTGTGTGTGTGTGTGTGTGTGTGTGTGCGCGCGCGCGCATGTGTGTGTTTGTGTTTGTAAATTACTTTCTAATGAGTAGTAAAACAAATATAGATATATATATACATATGTATACAGATATGCAGAATAAATATAAATATACGTATATGTATATTTGTTAACATGTTTTTAACATACATCAGTCTCTTTAATATCTATATTATATACAAGATATCTTAGGAGGAAGGGCACTAACAATGGATGGATCAGGAATGGCTTCACACAGAAGACGGTGCTTGATCATCTTAAAGCAAAAGAGAGACAGGTAGAAGTAAAGAAAGTGACTTTCACCTCTGAGGGATAGCCGATGCAAAGGCAAGCAGATAGGCAGTGGAGTGGCAGGAGTGAGGAACAGAGATAAGACCAATTTATAGGTTATTGAGTCCAGAAGGAGGAGTAATGTCTATTGAACCTGGAAAGAGACTTTGGAGTCAGTTTATGTAGGGCTTTAAAAGCTAAATGTAGGCGTTTACATTGTATTCAGAAGCAATAGGAAGCCAATGCTGTTAGTTGACTAAGATTGTCCCATGGGTCAGATCTGTGTGTAACCAAAATTACTGTGGCATCAATGTGGACAACAGAGAAGAATGAGAAGTTTGAGGCCAGAAGACCAATTAGGAGGCAATAGCAATAATCTAGACACAGGGTGAGAAGGATTTGAACTCAGATGGCAGCTGTGTGAGTGGAGAAAAGGGGTTGATTTGGAGAGGTGCTGGGAAGGAAAAAATGACAAGATTTGACAACTGATTGGATATGAGGAGTAAAGAAGAGTGAGGAGTCCAGGGTAAAGCAGAGGTTAAAGACCTGGAAGACTCAAAGGTTGATAGTACCATTAACAGAAAATGGGAAAGTTTGGAAGAGATGTTTGCCAAGGGAGGATGGGGAAGAGTCTAAGCTGAAAGATACTTACAGGTAGCATATAGGTACAGGTTTAAGAGCTGACTTCAAGAATCATAAGGATAGGTACTTAATGTCAGGGATTAGGCCAATGACCAGTGGCTAGCCCCTTGGAAACAGTGCTGATGGTGTAAATGGAAATACTCTCTATTCTGGTTATGTTCAGGTTGCCCTCACTCCAGCTGAGCTCCCTACATGAACTGAGGAACATAGTTCTGGCTCTCAAGCCAATATTATGGACAACTTTTGAGCAAGTTTCTGTTCAGCAAGGTCAAAGCTATAGCCAGATCTGCAGACTGAACATGCAGTATTTAATAGGGCCCCATACATTTTGCTGGAGGTCCTATATTAGAGAGTGATTGATTACTGATTTTCCTCTGTACAGCTTGCCTTTTCAAGGAAAGCAATGTTACTATGGTTTTTTGTTTGTTTGTGTGATGTTTACTATGCAATTTGGATGATACAACCAACAGACTTGGCTGAATGACGATATAACTGAATTGTGTTTTAAACTATGGAGAAGAGCATATTTTGGTTCTGTCCTTTAGGAAAAGCTTTTATGCTACTATAGATTTGAGTGAATGATGTGGCCATCAAAAAGATGATACCAATTAGTAGTGAAATTAACTGTTTCTAGGGGAAACAGGAGATCTTGACTTTAAAATCACTGGATCATAGATTTAAAGCAAAAAAAAAGACTTCAGAGGTCATCAAATCCAACCATTTTATTTTACTGTTGAGGAAACTGAGAGAGAATAAGTGACTGGCCCCAGATCATACAATGTCTGCATTAAAATTTGAACTCCTGTCTTCCTGACTCTATGACCAGTGTTCTCTATTGTACTAACCCTCCCCACCCCCCAACCCAGGTATAAGGAACATCAAAGACCTTATAGGCACAGGTTCAATGTGCTCATTTTATAGATAAGGAAACTGAATCCCAGAAGGGTTGAGTGACATTCAATATCACACAGCGACTAAGCATCAAATGGGAAAACTAGGTGGCACAGTGGATAGAGTACCCAGCCTGGAGTCAGAAAGACTCATCTACTTGAATTCAAAATCAAGCTTCAGAAACTTACTAGCTGGGTAAGTCATTTAACCCTGCTGGTCTCAGTTTCCTCATCTGTAAAATGAGCTAGAGAACGAAATGGCAAACCATTCCAGTATCTCTGCCAAGAAAACCCGAAATAGGGCCATGAAGAGTTGGATACCAATGGAAAATGACTGAGCAACAGTAGTAGGCATCAGAACCAGCCTTTGAACACAGATATTCTGATTATAAAACAAATGCACTTTACACTATGCCAGGCAACACTGATGAATTGCTTCAAGAAAGAGAGGAATATTCAGCAGATCTATAAGTGAGGAAAATCCAGGTGCCAAAGTCCAGAAGAACCTTGAAATATTGAGTGAAGTGGCTTATAAGATCAGTCCCAGCTGCCCTTAAACTTCTCTCACCCTGCTTCACATTGCTTCCTGCTCTTGGCCTCCTAAGGTATAGTTTAAAACCTCTCTCTCTCTCTCTCTCTCTCTCTCTCTCTCTCTCTCTCTCTCTCTCTCTCTCTCTCTCTCTCCTCCTCCTCCTCCTCCTCCTCCTCTCTTTCTGTCTTTCTCACTCTCTCTCTCTTTCATACACACACACACACACACACACACACACACACCTGCCCCCCCACCCCTCACCAAATTTTAGTGGCTTCCTAGTCCCTATAAGATCCTTTGGCTTTTAAAGACTTTCCCAACCAGAATCCTCTGACTTTTCCAATATTCTTATACTTTACTCACCTCCACAAACCTTACACTCCAGCCACACCATCCTTGCTGTATCTCACACACACATGTATTCCATGCTTTTTTTTTAAAACAGTAATGCTCTCCCTCCTCATCTCTACCTCCTGGCTTTCTTGAAGACTGAGGTCAAATCTCACTTTCTATAGGGGACCTTTCCTCGTCTAAACCACTGCTAGTATCTTCCCTTGGGGAATCTAGGTGGGACAGTGAATACAAGCACAGGCCCTGAAGTTGAGAGGACCTGAGTTTAAATCTCACCTCAGAAACTGTGCGACCCTGGACAAGTCACTTAGCCCCAATTGCCTTAAACATCCAGGTCTAGCTCCAATCATCCCGATGTATATCTTGCCACTGGACCTATATGGCTCTGGAAGAGAGAATGAGGTTGGTGACTCTGCACAGCCCTCCTTCACTTAAATCCAATTCATTTTTTTCTTTTTTTGTGGGGCAATTGGGGTTAAGTGACTTGCCCAGGGTCACCCAGCTAGTAAGTGTCACATGTCTGAGGCCAGATTTAAACTCAGGTCCTCCTGAATCCAGGGCCGGTGCTTTTATCCACTGCACCACCTAGCTAACCCCAAATCCAATTCATTTCAAATCGTGACATCACCCCAGTCTCAAAGTTCTCTTTGAGAACAAAGGACAAAGAACAATAATGAACAATCTTCCCTCTGAGATGACCTTCCATCTACTCTGTCTTGTCTTGTACATGTACTTTTCTTTTGCATTCCCCCCATTGGAATATGAACTTCTTGAGGGAAGAGACTGTATTTTTTTTGCTTTCTTTGCATCTCTAGTACTCAGCACAGAGCCTGATACATAGTTAGTACCTAATAAATGTTTGTTGACTGCTAACAACCAGTCCTTAATTAATTTGATTTGAAGACTTATTCTTCCTCATAATTGCAATGAGCTGATTGACTGAGCATTGAATGAGTTCCCTCTCATGGAGGAGGAAAGCATTAGGGTAGATTTATTTCCCTGCCTACCAGGTAGAACTGTTTCTGATAAGGTTGAATCAGCTTCACCAGTATGGTCAATAGGACCCCTGATGGTATTGCCTTGGGTGGAATTTCCCACTTCCCTTCCTGAAAATGATTTTTTTCTTTATTCAAACAACAAAGCATGACAGATTCTTTGTTATTTGGTAAAGAATAGATAACATAAAGCATAAACAACAGGTAGATCTGGGGTTGACTCATAAAAATGATCAAATAGGTCCATTACTTTCTTTTATTTTTCTTTTCAGTGCAACAAACATGTATTTTTTTTCCAGTTACATGTAAAGGTAGTTTTCAACACTCATTTTCATAAGATTTAAGGATCCAAATTTTTCTCCCTCCCTCCCTTTCCTCTCCCCTCCACAAGACATCAACCAAACTGATATAGGTTATGTATGTATAATCCACAAGTTCTCCTTTTATCAGTTCTTTCCATGGGGGTGGGTAGTAGACTCTGTCTTTAGTCCCTTGGCATTATCTTGGATCATTGTATTGCTGAAAGTAGTTAAGTCATTCACAATTGCTCATAGAACAATACTGCTATCACTATGCATAATGTCCTTTTAGTTCTGCTCACTTCACTATACATCAATGTTCATTAGTCTTTCCAGGTTTTGGGGGGAACATCCTGTTTGTCATTTGCTATAGCACAATACCATTCCACTACAATCATATACCACAACTTCTTCAGTCATTCCTCAATTGATGGACATTCCCTTGATTCCCAATTCTTAGCTACCACAAAGAGTTGCTATAAATATTTTTTGTACAATTTCCCCCCCTTTTCTCTTTTTCATGATTACTATTGTTAACTGTTTCCCTTCCATCCTATTCCCTTCCCCATGATATTTACTCTATTATCTATCTTCTTTTATCCTATCCCTCTTCAAAAGGGATTTACTTCTGTCTGTCCCCTCCCCCAATCTGCCCTCCCTTCTTTTTCCCCTCTCTCTTTATCCTCTTCCCCTCCTATTTTTCTGTAGGATTGGATAGATCACTCTACCCAATTTAGTGTGTATGTTATTCCCTCCTTGAGCCAATTTTGATGAGATTGAGGTCTTTGAGCTAATTCTGATGAGTGTTAGGCTCATTTACTGCCCAGATTAAATAGATTTCTCCACCAATTGGGTGTGTATATTAATCCCTCCTTGAGGCAACTCTGATGAGATTAAGGTCTTTGAGCCTATTCTGATGAGTGTAAAATTCATTTATCACCCTGATCCTCCCCCATCTCTTCCCCCACTCCATAAGCCCTCTCCTGTTTCTTTCATGTGGGATTTCACCCAATGCTACCTCTGCCCTTCCCTCTCCCCAATTGCATTCCCCTCTCCCCTCAATTTAACTATAAAGATGTCATCATGGGGCAACTAGGTGACACAGTGGACAAAGCATCTACCCTGGACCCAGGGGGATCCCAGCCAAAACCTGGGCCCTCAAACACAAGACAGTCACCCACCCCCTGACCCCAGGTATGTCTCCCAACTCCCATTTTTTATGGTTCTCTAAGGTCTTGTATTTGAAAATCAAATTTGCCATTCAGTTCAGGTCTTTTCATCATGAATACTGGAAAGTCCTCTTTTTCATTGAATTCCCATTTTTTCCTCTGAAAATTATACTAAGTTTTGCTGGATATGTGATTCTTGGTTGTAATCCCAATTCCTTTGCCTCTGGAATATCATATTCCATGCCCTCCAATCCTTTAATGTAGAAGCTGAAAGATCTTGTGGTATGCTGACTGGGGCTCCACAGGACTTGAATTCTTTCTTTTTGGCAGCTCTGGAATTTGTCTATAATATTCCTAGGAGTTTTCCTTTTGGGATCTCTTTCAGGAAGTGATCAGTGGATCCTTTCAATTTCTATTTTACCTTCTGCTTCTAGAATATCAGGGCAATTTTCCCTGATCAAGATAATGTCTAAGCTCTTTCCTTGATCATGGTTTTCAGGTAGACTAATAATTTTCAAATTATCTCTCTTGGATCTATTTTCCAGGTCAGCAGTTTTTCCAAAAATATATTTCACATTGCCCTCTATTTTTTTATTCATTTGGATTTCTTTATTCTGTCTTGGTTTCTCATAAAGTTACTAGCTTCCATTTGTTCAGTCCTAATTTTGAGGCAATTATTTTTATCAGAGAGCTTTTCCATTTGGCTTTTCAAGCTGTCAACTTTTTTTCTCATGTCTTTCCTGCATCACCCTAATTTCTCTTTTCATTTTTTCCTCTACCTCTCTAACTTTATCTTCAAAATTCTTTTTGAGCACCTCTATGGCCTGAGACCAATTTATATTTTTCTCAGAAGCCTTAGCTATAGGGGCCCTGACATTGACATCTTCCTCTGAGGAATTTCCTTGTCACTAAAGAAACTTTCTATGGCCCTCACCTTTCTCTGTCTACTCATCTTGCCTTTCTTTTACTTGACTTTTAGCTCCATAAAGTGGGGCATTTTTTCTAGGCTGCACTATTCCAAGCTTCAGGAGGTCTCAGGTGGTTTGATTTAAGGCGGAGCAGGTTCTTCACTCACCTGGCCTATTTCCTGATCCATAAATGACCCCAGATCAACTTGCTAATCAAACAGCTTTGTGTGTTGTGGTTGTCAGCTCCAAAGAGCCTGTGCCCCTCTCCCACCTGGGCCACTGTTACTCAAGCCTACCTCCTGGTTCCCAGGAGGGGATAAAAACCCAAGTTCTGCCTCAGCACCAGGTGAGATCCCTGTAATCTCCCCCCTGCCAAGGGCTCAGCCCTTTCACCAGACTGAGAGCTTAGTTCCAGACAACTCTGGTGCTGCAGCTGATTCAGAGGCTCTTGGGGTCTCTTTCTCTGGCAAGGCCTTCCTGGGACTGGATCTGTGTCAGGATGACTGTGGGGTTGGCTTCCACTCCTGTCTCAGCACAGCAGCTCCCTCCTTCCAACCTTCCAAGCCGTCCTTGGTTGGAAAATGATTTCATCACATTCTTCTGTGGATTTTACTGCTCCAGGCATTGTCCTATGGCATTATTTGGATGTTGGGGGGGGGCAATTGTGTCATGAGTTCAAGAGCTCACAGCCTTTCCTTTGCCATCTTGGCTGGTCCATTGCTTTCTGAAGACAGGAAAATTAAAATAATATGGATATATATATATATATTAAGAAGCCTTTTCCCTTCAAGAGACTTCTGGTTTATGATTCCTTGCCATTCTTCCCCTGAGGTCAGGAGAAGAGAGGTTTCTGAGACTAGAAGTACTCAGCAGGGCAAAGAGCCTGGAGCAACTTATCACTGATAGATCCCACCATGGCCACTGAACTATTATAGCATCAGCCCATGTGGGGTAATATGCTGGAAGAACTGAGCTATATCTTGGAGAGTTGTTGTGGTCATTGTAGAGCTCTGGAGTGGAGAAAAAGCCAAGGCTTTGGGACTGTGAGGCAGATTAGCAACCCCAGACCAGACCAGAGCAAGACTAAATGGGACAGTCAGCTGTTGTAAGATGGAGATGGAGGTTGCCATTGCTAAACCTTGGCACTTTGCCCCTATTTTCTCTGTTTGCTTGCCAGTCTTGGGGAATTTCAAACACATAACTGCTTCCCCCCAATCTTTCTATTTCCTGAGCAGTGAGGGTGGTTGGAGGGATTGGAAAGTGAGACAATTGAGTAAAGCACTTGCTTTATAGTTTTGCTATGTGCCATTCTTTTATGGTGATTTTCCTCTGTTTTAATAAACCATGTGACCAATTAAAAGGCAACCATCTGTATCTTATGAATCCAGTTAGTCATTTGAAAGCAGGAGGTTTTCCAAGTTTAGTCCTTGAGTCCTCAATGAACTTGAGGGCAAAGGTAAGGAGTTTTGTATTTTAGCGATTTGGGGTCATATCCTAGGATAGGATAGAATAGGACAGGATGGGATGGGATAGATTTTATATTATACTCATCAATGTATATTGAATCAAATCTAGAGATAGAATCCAGGAGCCCTGAGATGTGTGACCTTCAAACTATATAAACAGAGAAAACTCTAGGAGTTTGTAAGCTGAAATCCCTCTGTGGAGCAATAAGGATACTGTGTCCAGTGCATGCACACTAAATACCCTCTGATGAAGGTACTTGGCCAATGGACTGATAGTAGTGTCACCTGGTGGCATTATATGCTACACTTTCTATTAGTCTATATGCTTCACTTCCTATTAGTGAAGTAACAGCTTGCTTTTCTATAGGCTGCAGGAAGCAGGGCAAAGAGCCAAGTGTGAGCTGTCATTACTCTGCAGTATTACTGTGCAAATACTTGGCCTACATAGACCATCATTATAAAATAGTAATAATTCATTTCTACTTAACAAACATTTTAAGCCCATACTGAATGTAAGGCACTATGCTAAGCACTATGGATACAAAGTCTTTTCCTCTAAACTCCCCCCCCAAAAAAAAAAAGTCTCTGACCTCAGGGAGTTTATTCTATTGGCCATATAGAATGTACACAGGTATCACCAACTCCTTTAGATGTTCAGGGCAAACACCTCTCCTCTAGGAGGATTTTCATGATTCTGCCAGTAATTTTCCTGAAACATAAGTCTAACTGTGTCATCCCTAGTCAATAAATTCAGTTGGCTCCCTATTGCCTTGATGACCAAATGTAAAGTTCTTTATTTGGAATCTGAACTCTTTACAACCTGGTCCCTTACTATCCAATACTTGGACATTTTATTCTCCTCTAGGCACAGTATCATCAAACTGCTCTGGCCACCAGCTGTTACTCACATGTTACTCACATTCCATCTCTGTTCTTCATGCTTTTCTACTGGCTGGCTGTGTTCCATGACTTGAATACTCTCTCTCCTCATCTCCAGTTCTTTTTCCTGACTCCCTAAAAGTCTCAACTTAAATCCTACCTTCTACAGGATGCTTCTCCCAGACTTTCCAGATGCTAGGGCTTTTCCCTAGAGACTACTTTCTATATACTTGTATATTTCATTTTATTTATATGCTATCTTCTCCATTAGAGTGGGAGCTACTTGGGGGCAGGAATTGCTTTTTTTTTCCTTTGTGGTTTCAGAGCTCAGCATGGGACTTAGCACATTAAGAAATGCCTATGGACTGACAGCCCACTGAAATCACATTCTATTTATGTTTCACACCCTTGGTAAGGACTTTCTCATTGTATCCCCAGTGCTTGCTTCAGTAGGAGTTTAATAAATGCTTATTGGTGGATTGATGAAATGAAAATTCTAATATATTAAAAAAAACTAGTTCACTCTAGGTCTGGTAAAGACCTGGATTGAGATTTTTTTTCTGGGTTTAGATTTTAAAAGAAATAAAGAATTGAGGAGTTACAATGGCTTACCATGAACTTGAGCAACTTTGAACTGATACTAGATCTCTGGAAGGGATGTGAAATCCCAGGTTGGTCAAAAAAATTGAACCAGGTTGTAGAAAGCAAGCTAGCTGTATGACCTTGGATTAGTGATTTTATCTCCTCTGCGCTTCAATTTCTTCATTTAGAAATAGCAAAGTTTGGATTTATCAAGGATGTGCTGGAGTCAAACTGGCTCAAGGGAACTGATTGCTAAATTTGGGGTGGGGAGGCAATCAGGGTTAAGTGACTTGCCCAGGGTCGTACAACTAGTAAGTGTCTAAGGCTAGATTTGAACTCAGGTCTTCCTGACTCCATGGCCAGTACTCTGTTCACTGTGCCAGTAGCTGCCCCAATTGTTAAATTTTCAGTGTAAACATTTAAACCTAAGAAATTGGAAAATATTACAAATCATGATTTGATTTATCATTTTGTTGTTGTCTAGACATTTGTTAATGATGTGGATTAAACAAGATGTGTGTTGAGTACATTTTCCCCTCCTAGAGATCAGGTTGTTAAACATTTATCAGCACACCACTGGACTAAATAATTTCAAAAATATCTGCTATTCCCTACAACAGCAGCTCTGGCTCATTGAGCTGACCGGAGGGGTGGCTGGAGCCATGCCCAGGAACTCAGACAGACATCTCAAGCAGCTAGGACGTGATGGAAGCACTGGGAAGTACCTAAGGGTGACGAAATAAAACCTATATTTTGATTCTCCCCCCTTCCTACTGTTAGCCCCATTTGCTGTAACCAGTGGTTCCCATGGATGGATGATATGGTGCTAGCTGGGGAGAATTTCTGTTTTCTTGGTGTTGATTGTCAAGCCACAATTGACACAAGCAGCAGAGAAATGGAGAAATTTTGAATGCCATAGATAAGTTCACTTACCTTGGCAGTATACTTTCCAGGGATAGCCACGTAGATGATGGGGTTGATGCACACATTTCCAGAGCTCAGTCAGTGTTTGGGAGTCTCTGAAAGAAAGTGTAGGAGAGAAGAGATTATTAGGCTGCCTATCAGAATGAAGGTTTGCAGAATAATTGTGCTGAATTCATTGTATGCTTGTGAAACTTGTACAGTCTACTAGCTCCAAGACAGAAAATTGAACCACTTGATTGTTTCAGGAAGATTCTGAAGATTACCTAGCAAGACCAGATACTGAGGACCTCTTTTGAGCTGAACTGCCAAACATTTATACTACACTGCAGAGAACACAATTCTGATGGGTTGGCAATGTTGTTCAAATGTCAAATGCGTGTTTACCCAAGAGGCTATTTCTGGAGAACTCACTTGAGGTGAGTACTCACATGGAGGGCAGAAGAAGTGGTACAAGGACACTCTCAAGGTTTCTGAAGAACTTGAGTATCAATTGTGAGACACGGGAGACACTGGCACAGGACTGCCCAGCATGGCAAGTCTGTGTCATAGAAGGTACTGTGCTCTATGAGAAAAAATTTCAATAGCATAAAGGAAGCATGAGAGGCTCAAATCTAGAGACATCTCCTTTCAGAATATTTATGCCCAACCCGTGATAGAGCCTTCTGAACTTAAATTGGTCTGACCAGCCACAATTGAACATGCTATACCTTGACCCCAACATCATGATGTCATCAGTCCTCTTTGAGTACGAAAGATGAACAATTGTTAACCCAGTGACTCCGAATATGGATCCAGATAACTTGAGAGCTTTTTAGATCACTTGTGGCCTGGTAAATGAGCTTTGCTAGAGAAACAGAGAAGCTTCTTTTATTTCATAAGGCTATTGATTTATCACTGCTGCTTTTTCACCTGAGGAGGTTCTTTTCATGCACACCTTTTCCTACTTTATCCTTCCCCATAGAACCCTCCTTGGTAACAAAGGAAAAAAAAGTTTAGTGAAACTAGATGTAGTCCTTCTAACTTCTCTTTTAAGAGAAGGAAATATGTTTCATCACCTCTTCCGCACTGCAAAAGTTGATATTAGTATCAATACTCAGAATTAGACTGGTAATCATTGTTATTTTCAGTTGCACTTTGAAGGAATGTCTTAAATGAAAAAGTGTGTATTGAGTGCTTACCATGTGCTAAGTACTAGGCATAGACATGTAAAAATGAAACAACCTCTGCCCTGAAGGAGCTTACATTATAAGAGAAAAAGTCAATGTTGTTCATGCTTCATTTTGAAGAGGACCAATGATATCACAGGGTGATATCTTGATTCATGCATGAATTGGTTTTAAGTGAGGCAGAGTTGCACAATATACAGCCTCATCCTCTCACCAAAGTCTAGCAGCAAAGGAAAAGTCAGGACAACCAACAATGGCTTGGGATGCAGTGGATGACCTTAGCGGGGTTTTTTTGCAGGGCAATGAGGGTTAAGTGACTTTCCCAGGGTCACACAGCTAGTAAGTGTCAAGGGTCTGAGGCCAGATTTGAACTCAGGTCCTCCTGAATCCAGGGCTGGTGCTTTATCAACTGTACCACCTAGCTGCCCCTTACCTTGGCATCTTTGATGTCTGGCCTAGCTCTAAGTGTTCCACAGCACCTGCTTCAGCTGCCTTCATGGCTATAGGAACAAATTGTTCTCATCCACCCACTCTACCAGGGGAAAGTCTTCACATGCTTGAGCTACACATTCCCCTAACTCACTGATGACTTTGAGAATTGCTGGTTACCTTCAACCTGGTTTAGCCCATCTGCCAAGATGATTTTACCTGGGTGTTGCCCCTGAGCATGCTACAAATTCTTGGAGCCATAGGTGAGAGTCAGGTGACAGGTAGGCACCCAAGGTGAAGGAGCAGCCCCAAAAAGGGCTTGACCAGCCCTCCCACCAGAGGTGCTAGTCTCCCTTGAACATTCATACACACAAGAGGAAGCAGTGCAACTCTGCCTCACTTAATTCCAATTCATGCATGAATCAAGATATCACTCTGTGATATCATTGGGCCTGGAGAGAGGAAGACTCATCTTCCTGAGTTCAAATCTGGCCTCAGATACTTACTAGCTAAGTGACCCTGTTTGCATCAGTTTCCTCATCTGTAAAATGAGCCGGTGGAAGGAATGGTAAACCACTCTATGATCTTTGCCAAGAAAACCCCAAATGGGGTCATGAGGAGTTAGATACAACTGAAAAACGACCAAACTCCATTGCTATGTGTGACAAATCTTCAAGAAGAGGAAGATAATACATATCAGAGAATGGTAGCAAGGGAAGAAAATTTTGGCGTAAAGAGTCTCAAGAATGATGAGTGATGTCTCTTAATTTTCATACCCTTTCCATTAGTGAGGCTAATTTAATATGTATGAGGGAAAACCTCAGTTGTTTTAAGTTTGCATTTCTCTCATTTGGAATTATTTGGTCTTCTGATTTTCTTTTAAAATGTTTCATTGATGCTCTATTCTCTTTTTAAAAATGTGACTGTCACTTTCTAGTGATTCCCCACTACCACTGAAAAGAACATTGCCTTGCAACAAATAAGTATAGCTAAGCAAAACAAATCAACACATTGTCCATGTCTGAAAACATATGCCTCATTCTACAACTACCATATACTACCTCTGCCAAGGGGAAGAAGGCAAGCTTCACTGTCAAGTTTTTTTGAAGTCATGATGAATCATTGCATTGATCAGAGTTCCAAAGTCTCACAAAGTTGTTTTCCTTTACATTATAATAGTCATCATGAAAATTGTTCTCCTGGTCCTGTTGCTGAGTTTGTTCTGGATCAATTCATGTAAGTCTTCCAAGGTTTCTCATAACTTTTCATATGCATCACTTCTTCTGACACAATAATATTCCAACATATTCAAAAATTCATTTACCAGAATTTATTCTGTCATTTGGCCAATTAATGAATATCTGCTTTTTTCCTATTTTTTTGTTGTTGTTAAAAAATAATGCTGGGGGCGGCTAGGTGGCGCAGTGGATAAAGCCAGCCCTGGATTCAGGAGTTCCTGAGTTCAAATCTGGGCTTCAGACACTTGACACTTACTAGCTATGTGACCCTGGGCAAGTCACTTAACCCCCATTGCCCCTCAAAAAAAATAATGCTGCCTCAAATAATTTTGTATGTATAGAACTTTTTCTTATATCTTTGACCTTGTAAGGCACATGAGTAATAATGGTATTGCTGGGCTAAAGGCAGGTTAAAGTGATTTTTTTTAGTATAATTCCAGATTATTTTCCAGAATAGATGGAACAATCTACACCTCTGAAAACTGTGAATTAGTACATTGTCTTCCAATAATCCCTCCAACATTATCTTATTTTGTTTTCCTGCATTTTTGCCAATCTAGTGGGTGCGGATTAAAACCTCAGAATTGTTTTAAATTGCTATTTTTTAATTTCAGTTATTTCAGAACATCCTTTCATTTGGTTATTAATGGTTTGCATTTCTTCTTTTGGAAATGTCCTGTTCATATAATTTGGATCTTTGCCTAATGAGGAGTGGCTCTTGTATTTAGATATGTGTATCAATTTCCCTTATACCTAGATATCAAACCTTTATCAGAGATATTTGTTCCCCAAAATACCCAATTAATTTCTTCTCTTCTAATTCCAGCTACACAGATTTTATTGATTCACAGACTTTTCAATTATATTGAAAAAAATTGGCCACTGTGCTTTCTATTATCACTTCTACACCTTATTTAATTAAGAATCTCTTCCCCTGAGGCATAACCAGACAAGATAATAATAGATCTTTCCATTCCTTCTAATTTATGATGTGACCTTTTATATTAAGGTGACATATCCATTTAAAAGATGTTTGCATAAACTTAATCTCTGCTATGTTATTTTCTAATTTGCTCAGTAGTTTTTATTGAATAGGGAATCCTTGCCCCAGTAATTTATATCCTTAACTTCTTGAAAACTGGGTTACTATATGCAATTTTCTCTGGTCTCCTTTACCTTGTCTATTCCATTGATTGACTTTTCTATCTATCTTAACCAGTACCAGTTAGTTTTGATTACTACTTTTGAATATAGTTTGAAATCTCTTAATTCTATATCCATTTTGTTCACTCCCCCCTCTCCCCCACCTCCACCACATTATGCCCCTTGCGATTTTTTCCCCCTTTTGCTCTTCCAGAGGAATTTTGTCATTATTTTGTTTAGTTCCTCAAGAAGGTCTTTGGTAATTCATATGTGGTGACTATACATCTGCAAATTAATTTAGGGCAGATCAAAATTTTTATTACATTAGCATGAGCCATCAATAGGATATGTCTCTAATTATTTAATTATTCCTTTATATATGCAAATAAGTGTTGTATAGTTGTATTCCTATAAGTCCTTATTACATCTTGGTAGATTGATTCTCAGACATTTTATATGTCTTATAGTTAACTTTAAATGGAATGACTTTTTAAAAATTTTTCTCTTGCAGAACTTTGTAAATAATATACAAAAAGACTTTATTATTTTTGTTTTTATTTTTTGTCCTATCATATTAACCAAAATTATTAATTCAGTTATTTATTTATTGAATATTTAGAATCTCTAAGCAAACTGTCATATCATTTACAAATAAATAAACTTTTATGCCTGTTAATTGACAGTTACCATTTGTGGTAGGATTTGAACTCAGTCCTTAGAATCATAAATTTGGAGCTAAAAGGAAACTTAGAGACCATTGAGTCCAACCTTCTCATTTTACAGGTGAGGAAAATGAGGCACAAAAAAGTTAAGCAACATATATAGCAGGTAAGATAGAAGGATAGAGTACCAGATCTCGAGTCAGGAAGACCTAGTTCAAATTTGGCCCAATAAATGTTCTAGCTGTGTAACCCTGGGCAAGTTATTTAATCTTTTTCAGCCTTAGTATTCTCATCTGTAAAATAATAGCACCTACCTTCCAGATTTGTTGTGAGGATCAAATGATATAATATTTGTAAAGTGCTTTGCAAAACCTTAAATTACTATATAAATGCTAGCTATTATTATTGCCAAGAATCACACAGCTGGTAAATTTCTAAGGTGAAATTTGAAGCCAGGTCTTCTTGACTCCAAATCCAGTACCCTGTTCACTATAGGAGTGTAAACCACTCAGCCCAATAGCCCCCAGCCTCACAACATTCCCAAGAATAGCTGAACCAGATTAAAATGATTGGAAAATATTTAACAAAATAAATCAAAATACAATAAAACATGGATAATATTAGTAACTTGTTTTCTAAGTCAATATGTACCTTCAGGGATCCTTTATATGTGGTTTAGTGGCATCCCATTTCTTTTTGAGTTTTACATCACTGACCTACATCATGCTGCCTCTCTATATTAGAGACGAGACTGGAAAAGAGAACATCAGACAGATTGGAGCCTAGGTGAGCAGGCAAAGGCCTTGTAATTAAGGCAGGGGGATCAGGATTAACTATAAACAACTCTGCCAGTTTGTGAAACCATTATCCTTTTTCATCCATTACTGTAACATCGCCTGACCTTCTATATTCCCTTACAGAATACTTCATGGCAAACCCCCTTTAAATTGCCCAAGAGGTTGGCATTAGGGAATAGGAGAGAGCTGGGAGAAAAGGAAATCCGTCTTCTCTTCCTTGTGCCAGAGGCCTAAGATTTAAGGGACCCCAGAAAGCAAAGGAAGTGGTGACAGGTAAAAATCAGTGAGCTAAGTCCTGGATTTGTTCCTGGAGAATAAAAGAGAGAGTAGCATTAGAAAATTCAAGAGGCCTATTTCATCACACTTTGAGGCACTACACACTGGCCAACATAACTCTACAGGAAATACTGCTTCCAAGGCCACCCCTGACCTGCTACAGAGGACTTCATGTATCACATAATCACCGGGAAGATTCTGCACATCCTTCTTAACACTGAGCACTGTGAGACCACAATTCATGGCAGCCTTATTTTTTTTCCCTTATAGGAACCAATTATGTATTCCTATACTATAGCATTTATTCAGCTTTGGAAATGGAAAGAGGGTATTCTTTATAATTTATATGGGGTGCTCCCAGAAATCCAGTCTAAGTCCTCAGAAAATAAAAACTGACCAACAATTTATGAAAAGAGACACAGCTGACAAAAAAAGAGGGCATATTGGCTCCCAGAGTGAGGTTCATTTAAGTTTAGTAAATGTGTAAAGTATGTGCTCCCACTGCCCTCCCCCTCCAATTCCTTTGCAGAAGTGGGATGGTGTCCACAGGTATGGAACATTACATATATTGTATGATTTTTTCAATATGTTGATCAATTTTGCTGATTTTTTCTTCTCTTATTCCTTTTTTTGCTCTAAAAAATTCATTATAAAATTCATTATAAACTCTCTAAAAATGGAGGGGAAAGGGCTATAGGGAGAACTTTAGGAGATATAAAACCAAAAGATATAAATATAATTGAATAAAAATATTTTTATAAATATGCATATTTAGTTTAAAATTTTAAACTATATTTCAGTTAGATTAGCAAATAAACTCAATATTCATAGTTTCTCTCCTCACCTCCTTTCTTCTCCCTTCTTTCTTCCCTCCCCATGCCTCTCTCTCTCACTTTACCTCTCTTCCTTCTCTCTGTCTCTCTGTGTCTCTCTCTGAAGTTTCTGTCCATCTCTGAGGTCTCTGTCTCTGTGTGTCGCTGCCTCTCTATGTCTCTATCTCTATGTGTTTCTCTGAGTGTCTCTATGTCTCTCCCTGAGTATCTCTCTCTCTCTTGTCTCTGTTTCTTTCTCAGCAAAGCCTGATTTATATTTTCATTTATTTTTGTGATACATAAGGCCTCACGTCATCTGTTTCAACTTCCCACTCTGATAGCCCTTAAAATTATTCCTAGAAATGTGTATTTTCTCATAGGAGATACAAAAAAATATCAAGCACTGACAGATCCCAGTATGAGATGACACATTCCCAATCTATTATTCTAAAAGAAAATGGCATTGGCTATAAAAACCGATAAAGCTGTATTCTGAAAGTATCAGAGGTTATAATGTGACCCATTATATAATAAACTTAAGAGTAGGCACTGTGTCTTTCCTATGCAATTAGCTCTCAATTACCCACTTGTAGATTATGTACTTTGTGGACACTTTCCAGAAGTGCTCTAAACTCCAACTGGCGTTCCCCTGCTGCCCCATGTACTGTTGGCCAGGCTGTTGTGTGCTCAGGGGCTATAAACCTATTTAAATATCATAGAACCATAGACCATCAAAGCTTTAGCTGATCACAGAGACCATCCAGTCCAACTGCCTCACTTGACAGAGGAGGAGACTAAGTAAGTTGTTCTGGAGCCAGCTCATTTCTGGGTATTACCTTTTCATCATAAGCCTGCACACTACAGAAATAGGCAAACCACTTCAAATCACAGTTTGATTTATTATGATGTTGATTTGTTTAGACTTATGAAAGTTATGGAGAAAATTATAATAATAGAGATTAAACTTAAAACCTAAAAGAGTGTCTGTCACTCACTAATTTTTTTGGCGAGCTGGTTGGTAAACATTTGCAGGCATGCCACAGAGAGTAAAGATTAAGAGTATAAAGGAGCTAAGAGTTTTAGGGGCTTAGTAAAGGTCAAAAGACTTGTTAGTCATAGAGTTGATACAACAGTCCAGAACCTTTGGTTCTTATCCCATTCGTCACATTTCATGGCACTGTGTGCTGGCAAGAATCTTCAGGCTGGATAAAACAATTATGGAAAGATATGCTGTAATACTACATAAAGTTTAATCTTCATTACATACAAATGCACAAGTAGAGTGTCACTCATCTCATTAAATTACAAAGATCCTAAATCTACTTCTCACTAAATAGGCTTCCTAGTGCTTCCACTACCTGCTTCGCAGAACCCCACTCTGGTCCAGCCACTGGGCTGTTGTTTAGTTGCTTCAGCCATGTTCAACTATTTATGATCCCATTTGGGGTTTTCTTGGCAAAGATATTGGAGTGGTTTGCTATTTCCTTCCCTAGCTCATTTTACAGATGAGGAAACTGATACAAAGAGTTAAGTGACTTGCCCAGGGTCACATAGCTAGTATCTGAGGCCAGATTTGAACTCAGGAAGATGAATCTTCTTGACCACAGGCTGGACACCCTATCCTCTGAACTACCTAGCAGCCCCATTACCTATGGGACTACGAAGGGCTTTGACTATTCAGGGTCTGTGGAGTTGATTGAACCATTTGTGGTTTGTGGAGTGGATCATAATATAGACTTAGAGCAGAAAGGGACCATATAAGTCATTAAATCCAACCCCCTCATTTTACTGATAAGAAAAAATGAAGCAACTTGCTCAAGGTCAAAAGAGGATGTGATCTAGAGCCAGAGGAAGTAGATTTAAATCCAGTTTATCACTTAAGACCTGTGTAACCTTGGTGAAGTCATTTCATCTCTTGGGTCCTCCATTTTCTTATGTGTAAAATGGGAGATTGGGACAAGATTACCTCTAAGGTCCCTTGCTATCATCATATAAATAGGATCATGATATGGATACACCAGAAAGAAAAATCTGAAGGGACACTGAGGCAGAAGGCAGTGTCAAGTAGATGCAAAGTCAAAATGAAGAATCAAAGGAAGGAATTAGTGAGATGTGAGGGCTGGAATTCCACTGCTAAGTATTTAAGTGTGAAACTGGAAAGGGATTCTTTCATTTTGTAGTATTGAAGTATGTGTCTTTACACCAACTGTGTGAGAACAGTCCCTCCCTGTAGTTTCTTCAGAAGCTTCCTCAGGGAAAAAGCTAACACCCCACCATCCTCATTGTTTTCCATAGCCATGGATAAAGTCCACATGGCATCAGACATTTGTCACATCCTGGAGAAGAGAGCTTTCATGTACTCACTGACCTCCTCATGTCCTGATCTCACCCAAGGGGACTCGGAGTAGCATACTCCCTGCTCTCAATCTTAAAAGACAAACCCTAAATGTCCTGAGCACCAGAGGACTTGAGGCAGCAAAAACTTTGGGACAGAAGCTTGTGAATGGCCTGCTCAAGGTACAGAAAAGCAAATTAGTGCTTGATTGGGACACAAGTAAAATGGCAGAGACAGGGGCCAGTTGAGGGACAAGACCTAGACTGAGGCAGTGACACCAGGAAGGGATAAAATATAGTAAAAATGGACTCTGAATCCCTGAAATCACATCCAATCCTGCCTTTTTAGATCAATTATAACATATATCATTTGTCAATAAGCATGAATTAAGTACTTACCATTTGCCAGGCATTATGCTAAACCCTATACAAAGAAAGAGATACAACCCTACCCCTACCCCCTCCAAAAAACAATATGGTATTTGTCCTCAAGGGCCTACATCCCAATGAGAGAGATAACATGCAAACAACTTTGTACGTACATGTTATATGGTGAAGATGCCTGTAATCTCAGAGAGAAGGAACTTGGTTGGGGGAGGTGAGGGAAACAGAAGGGGCAAAAGTGTCCTGAAGAGGGTAGAATTTGAGCTATGACACCAAGAATGTCTTGTCAATGGGTACTGGATTTTTTTTGTAATGTTTGCCTTATACTCCTAGATTTAAGCAGATCCCTCTCCATGGAGAAGAAATTGGTATGAGCTATGACTAGTAGGTTAAAATCAATTAAGTCATTAGAGCCTGCGAGGTGAAAGTAGGCTCAGTATCCAGTGTTAATTGGCCCAAGGCACAGTCTGCCTTTACAGGTCAGCCAATCAGTGAGAATTAGGAAACACTTCCCTAGAGGACTCAGGGTGTGAAAGAGGGCATAGTATCACTTTCATTCTATGAGCAACAGGGAAGAAAGATAGCCTCCAAGAACAACCTTCTTGGTCCCTGGGGCAGAAGGTCAATGTTTCTCTAGGGAAGTAGCTAGAGGATACACTTCAGTAACTATAGCAAAGCTTAAACTATGGACCCATATGGGGTCATGTAAATGAATGTGGGGGTCGTGAAAACTTTGGCAACAGTAAAATATTATGTCTTTTTTATATACCTATATACCTGTGGTCACATCAAAATTATTTTTGGGAGGGAAAAGGAGTCGTGAGTGGAAAAAGTTTAAGAAGCCCTGAGTTAGAGGACCACACAGTGGTTATCTAAACTCTGTTTGAAGACCTTTAGTGAGAGGAAGTCCATTACCTCCCAAGACAATTAATTCTGCTTTTGAATAATTCAAACTGTTATTAATTTTCTTTCTTATACCAGATCTAAATTTTCCTTTAAATACCTTCCACCTTTTGGTCCTAGTTCTGTCCTCTGGGACCAAACAGAATATGTCTAATTCTTTGTCCACATGACAGTCTGTCTAATATAACTACTATGACTTGCCTCCAAGTCTCTTCTCCAGCTTAAATATCCAAACTTTCAGTTTTCCTGTGGTCTCATCTACAGTCCTTTCACCATCCTACTCACTCAACCTCTAGATACATTCTAGCTTGTAAATGGACTTCTTAATATGTCATGCCCTCAGCTGAACACATTCCCACTGTGGTTGGGCCAGGGCTAGCCCCCTCCCTCTGAACTCCATAACTCTCATAATTCAGCCTAAGATCACATTAGATTTCCTGTCTGCCATGTCATACTATTAACTTATGTTGAGCAACATAGATCCAAAGCCCATGAGATGTGTAGAGACTGAACTTGGAGGTGAAAGGAGGAAGGTGGAACTGTAGGAAAGAGCTAACCACCACAAGGTCTTGCATTTGTATGAACTGAAATTGGGACATCATTAATATTTCCTGAGGAAACTATTGTGGGGCTTGCCTCCTCCTGTAGAGGTGGGGGACTGTAGGAGGGAAAAGTTGCCTATGCTGTCACCTTTCATCACCATCACTTGGTTTTACTCAGCTGTTTTTCTCTGTTGCCAGGGGAACTGGGAAGTGACCATTGTGTTAAAAGCAAAATACATCAATAAAACATTTTTTAAAAGAAATAATTGTGTGTCACTAGCTCAGAACAGCCCAAACCATGATTGTTTCCATTTTGCAAATTCCTTCATTGTCTAGTAATGGGAATCGCTATTGATATAGTGTGTTTGCAGTGCAGCAGGCTCTGAGTTGGAAAAGATGAGTGGAAAATTTTAGAAGACAAAAGTCGGTTTACAGGGAGAGTGGGTCGGGGTGGCAGGGTGTGGGGAAGATTGTTTGGGAGCTTGGAAGGAAATAACTACAAATCTGAAAGAAAATTCAACTTCTCTATTGGTCTCTTTTGAAAAAAAAAAAAACCCACTCAGCAAACACTGACCATCCAACCCTCTTTCTCTGATCACGTCCAGAGAAGCTGGAGTTCAGAGAATTTGCTTTTTCATAATACTGGTTGATTTGAGGCTATGTGGAAAACTAGAGAAAATGACTATGGTGATAAAGACCAAGGGAGGTAAGGGTATTGACGCTAGCCTTCATCGGAATGCCCTGCCTAGGGCTAAAGGGATGTAAAACCCATGGTCTGAAAGAAGAAATTTTGTTGTTCTTTATTATTTGAACTCTATTTTGAAAGAGAACATAAGCTTTTATAGGACAGGAACTGTTTCCTTTTTTGTATACCCTTTTTTTTTTTACCCAGCATCGTCCCTGGTACATAGTCAGGGTTTACTAAATGCTTGTGGAATTATATAGAATTGAAGTAAGGCAGTCTTAGGCCTAATGCAATAATAATAATAATAGTAAAGTTATATAGTGCCAACATAGCCACGGTCCTAATAGCAGTTTCCTGTGAGTTCTGCTAACAATGTCACAAAGTTCAGGATCAGATTTTGGTATAAGCCAAAGGAAAAGTCTCAGGTGGTCGTTTGGCTTAGGGATTTCTCTCCTTCTCTCTGCCATCTCCCTCCTCTGCATTCTCATCAGCATAACTTTCTTGAGCACCCTTGCTCAGCTGCTGACCCCATGCAATTCAAAGCACTCCAGGTATTTACAATAGTCTGGGAGCCTCCTTTATATTGTTCCCCTGAACTGTGGTTTAAAAAGGACCTAGAAACCAAGAGCAGGTTTAGGAACAGATTGATGACATGGCTGGTGACAGCCCCCTCTCTGGCAGTTTAGAATTTCCATTTGGGAGTAAGAAGAGCTGAGCAAGGCTTTCAAATGAGATCTTTCTTGCTTCCATTTTCACTTGCACACGATGATTTTATTAAGATGATAGAGTATTTTTATTTGCCGTGAAATCTCAGTTCCATAATTCTAATGGGCTTCAGATGGCTTTACCTGAGATGCAGATGTTTGTTAAAGAATGCTGATGATCCCACAGTACAAACCAAAAATTCAAAGGTACTTTAATGCCAAGGAATATTATTTTTATAGACAAGTAATGGGCAGTAGATGTGAAGATGATAATAATCCTAATGATCTACTCAGCTACTCAATTTTTTTTCTTCTAAATCATCTTCCTTTAATTTTAAACTTTCCTGGGGCATGTGGAGACCTTTTGAAACTTAATTACATGTTCACAATATCATAGAGTTTGAGTAGGTAGGTACCTTAGTAGCCATTGATCCATCCCCTTCATTTTTTTTTTTTGCGGGTCAATGGGGGTTAAGTGACTTGCCCAGGGTCACACAGTTAGTAAATGTCAATTGTCTGAGCCTGGATTTGAACTCAGGTCCTCCTGAATCCAGGGCCGGTGCTTTATCCACTGTGCCACCTAGCTGCCCCCACCCCCTTCATTTTTACAGATGAGGAAACTGAGACCCAGAGAGACTTACCCTAAGTAGTAAGCATCAGAGCCAGTATTTGAACCTATACCTATCCACTGATTCAAAGGCATTGCTCCATGGGCATTTAGCCAGTCAGTCCTTGGACTTATGTTCTTTGATAAAAAAGAGTAATACTATCTATATTCCATATTCATCCCTATCTGGATCTGTAAGAAGTTGCTGACTTAGGTATTTATTCCAGACTACTAGGCTCACTCTTCTTACTTGTACTGGCCTGGTCAGTTATGTTCCTAGAAAGAAGAATATTACTTCTCTCCTTGAAGTGCTAGAAGTAACACTGAGAGGTTGCAGCTTCTAATACATTACTCATAAGCCCCTATTAGTGTGTCTTCGCCAATATCACTCAACCAGTAGAACTCTTTGAGCTTTTAGAAAAGGGTATTTACTAAAAAGATATAAGAAAAATAGTACTTATAAAACACTCCTCTCAACTCAGGGACATCCTTCCTTTACACAAAGGAGGTCCCTGAGGAGAGTTAGTTAATTCAAGCTTAAACTATAATTTTAGTGAGGGATATATGAAGAAAATATATGTGGACAAAGTCTATCTCTTACTCCTAGCCCTTTTTGTTAAACAATTGGGGAGTCTTCATAAATTTCATTTTAAATGTATTTCATTGGGCTTGGTAAATCAGTGCCCTCCTAGAGTTCATAGGCAGCATTTCTCTCCATTATAATGGTTCACAATCCTTGAAACTTCCATCATCCTTGAAGGATTGTCTTTCAATTTTAATATGTAAGTAGTTACTCTCTTGTTAACTACTACTACTTCAAAGGGTTAAAGTGCTAAACCACTACCAATTGTGTTGGCCAATGGGGCTTCTTAAAGCTTCAGTGCCACTCCTCATCTCACCTATTCCCTGAGCTCTACCATTTCAGAATATTCATTCACCTAAACACAGGAAGAACAAATGCAAAAGAAACAGAGCCAATATTGGCTTAAGGATATTGGCAAATGCTTAGGTGGCCTTCCCACCCACAGCACCCCACCCTCATCAGCTCACAGCAGTCCTTACTCAAAAGTCAAAAGAGAAGATACTGAGAGATCATTCATTTCAACATTTTGTGTGTACACTCAGTTCTGGTTCAGCTTCTCCTGAGTCATCTCTCCTCCCAGAATCCAAAGCCAATTAGAAGGCTTTTCACCAGGATGTAAGTAACCCTGAGTCACCCTGGATGAATCCAGCTTCTAGAGTTCTATATGTTAGACTGGAAGCAGTCAGAAAATAATTGTATGTGCTTCAAGGACTGGGCTCTCATTGGCCAATCCTACAATCACACTGGGATAAAGCACCTGTCTCCTAGTCAGGAAGACTCATCCTCCTAAGTTCAAATCTGGCCTCATCTGTGTGACCCTGAGCAAGTCACTTAACCCTGTTTGTCTCAGTTTCTTCATATGTAAAATGAGCTGGAGAAGGAAATGGCAAACCCCTCTAGTATCATTGCCAAGAAAACCTATGGTGTCATAGTCAACTACAACTGAAAAACAACTGAACAATAACAACTACAAACCATCACACTATGGTCAGAGATTTAAAACAGGAAAGGACCTTCCTCAAAGGCCATCTAATAAGGACGTTGCTGAAGCCAGCACAAACCATCTCTCAGGAGCTGATTGTTAAATTTTCAGTATGAGCTTTTACAACTTGGAAATTGGCACACACTATAATTAGGGTTTCATTGTTTTGTTGACTGTCTAGACTTAAGAAAGTGATAGAGAAAAATGTTAATGATGGAGATTCAAGTTAGAAGTATGCCTTACTTTTTTTTTTAAGTCAGTCCATTTTTTTGTTACATCCAATTCTTCATAACACCATTTGGGGTTTTCTTGGCAAAGATACTGGAGTGGTTTGCCATTTCCATTGCCAGATCATTTAAGAGAATGTCTGAAGCCATATTTGAACTCACGAAGATGAGTCTTCCTGACTCTAAGCCCAGCACTCTATCTGCTATACCACCTAGGTGCCAATGCTCTCATAGTCACCATTTAATTTTCTTAAAGGAACTAAATTACTTCTGGGTGAAAGTAATCTCATTATATATGAATAGAAGAATCCATCTAAAATACAAACAGAGTTCTTGAGCTCAGTTTTACAAGAGGGTAGATAAAATGGCCTTCTTTCTAAATTAGTATGTTGAGAATTAGTTATCAAGCCAAGAGTCAACTGTTTGATGCCTAACTTTAGGCTTGCCAAATATGACTTCCTGTTTTGCATAAAAAGAACTTGGGGTAAAAAATAGAAACACACACACACACACACACATACAAAAAAAGGCTCATGCTTGATTACCGAACACCAAGTGGCTTGTATGAAACAACATTTTAATGATTTAAGTGTTAATGAATCAGAAACATATGGATCAAATTTCCCCTAGAATTCACATGGATCTTTAAAAAAAGACCAAAGAAATAAAGCATTTCCCCAAGTTTTAGTGGCCCCTGGAATTGTGTTGTTTTTTTTCTTTGGAACAGGAGGCAAAAGTTGGGGGTGGGGCATTGTGTTCCACTGCATATGGCAAGTGAAACTTAGATTTCTAGAGGGGGGAAAAGTCTTTTTAAGTCTTGCTAAAAAGGAACCATAATTCTTCTTGGACATCAAATAATTCATACCAACCAGTATTTTGATGAGTTAAGGGTAAATGAATCAGGAACATACGGATTGCATTTGAAATACTCATGGGATTAAAAATGAAGGGAAAAAGCACTTGGTAAAGTATGTTTGGGGTTTCTGCCAAACCCATAATGTTCAAAAAATAGTTTGAAATAATTGATGAATCCCCCAAACCCTGCCAGCTTCACCAGGCTGGGTTGGAAGTGTAGATGTTTGTGTAACTATCAACCATCAACCTAAGCAAACACCCAGAGCAAGAATAGCAGGAATGACCACATTTGAAGGGCTCTCCTCTTGCCCTTGTGCCTGGGTTTGCTCCTTGGCCTTAGACTAGACACTTAGGGAATGTATGTCTTTCGGGCCCTGCCAATATAATGGTTCAGGCCCAGGAATGGAAGAAAATGAGAACCTTCTAGACTGTATAACACTTAACAGTAGATTACTTACCAAAACCATGGAAGGAATATTCAGTAGGGACACAGTTGAATGCAGATTCCTTCATCTTGACATTTTCCACCATAGCATCCCCAATTAAGAGTGTATATGATGCCCAAGGAGCCCTGACTTCTTTCAGGCTGAGCTTTTTATAACTTAGGTGACTGGGAAGCTATGGCAATAGCTCAAACATTAGGTCCCTGACCAATTAAGTCTCATGAATGGTTTTATAGACATTTTAAGGGGGAAAGGTACCCTAACCTAGGTGGCAAGAATATTGCTCCTACTTCAGTGTATCACATTTTGAGGTAGAAAAAAATCAGACAACACTGACAATCGTTCTGTCTTCATAGGTAGCAAAGATAGCATATTCAAATGACCAACCATTTGTCCTAGCAGTTAATTACAAAACTTATTGTTCAGAGCATAGAAATTCTTTCCACACTGGAAATATCGAGGTAAAATTTCTTTTTATTTCCTTGTTTGGCACATAGACTGAACTCAAGTGATCAATGATGTTCCTTGGCTTATCTGGGTTTCCCACTCCTTCCAAATAAGTGGCTGAAGTTGAAAAGAAGTAGAGTGAAAAACACCTGGAGAATGATAACTTGTGATTTGAGAAAATGTCTAGATGAGAGTCTCAACACCTAGTATATTCTGACAGTTTGATGTCTTTACAGGGAGAGGAATGGGACCAGACATTTCATTTTCATTTTAGAATTTCATTAAGCTCCTTATGAGGTAACTCTCTCTACTGATGCAGGCCAACACCTTCTCTGCAATTCATATTTTAGTTGCCTAAAATGAATGGTATTCTAGTAAATGTTTAACAACTGGCTCTATGAAAAACAGGACACATTTTAAATTTAATCTGAATTATTAACATTTTCTCCATCACTTTCTTAAGTATAGGAAATCAACAAAACAACAGATCAAGCCTTGGCTGTTTTCATAGATATAAATACAAATACTGAAAATTTAACAACCATCTTTCATGAGCCTAAGAGCCAGCTCGAGCATACCCCAACCTAAAATTGAAAAGTTCTGTGACTTGCTCAGCCAGGAAAAAATGAAGCAGAACTTGAACCCATGCTTTTCTGGCTTTGAAACTGAATCTCATCAAAATATACTCATTTCTGAACACAATGAATTTGGCTCTCCCTCAATATCCTCTTTAATGCCATATTATGGTTATAATATTATCAATTTAGAACAAGAAGGGACATTTATTAGCTATTACTTAGCCTAACCTCTTCCTGTAAAGCAGGCTAGGAAACTGAGGTGCAGAAACAGTGAGTGGTATACCTAAGGTCACACAATTGGCAAAGCACAGATTTGAACCCAAGTTCTCTGGCTTCTTCTTCTTCTTTTTTTTTTTTTTTTTTTTTTTTGCTGGGCAATGGGGGTTAAGTGACTTTCCCAGGGTCACACAGCTAGTAAGTGTCAAGTGTCTGAGGCCAGATTTGAACTCAGGTACTACTGAATCCGCACCATGCTGATTCCCAAACACTATGTGTTCAGTATAGGCGCAGACGTATGCCTTTGAAACTCGGAGCCTTGGCTTCTACAGACAAAGCTAGCCACACACCTACAAACAGATGACTACAGGTCCTTAAGGGCTATAACTGTGTTTCTGTTGTCTGGGGATGAAGCTCACTACGTTCAGAAAGGTTTATCATCAGGTGAGAAAATGTTCAGCCACAGGTGCTCTGAAGTTAACCAGCTACGAATATAGAACAAGGGTTCTTAACCTGGAGTTTATGGACACACACCCCTACCATCCATGGATGTTTTTTAGGGGGGATCTGTAAACTTGGATGGAGAAAAATTCACCTTTATTTTCACTCATCTCGAACTGAAATTTAATACTCCCTTAATTCGTTAATTTAGGCAACAAATGTTATTCTGAGAAAGAGTACACAGGCTTCACCAGATTGCCAACAGAGCCCATGACACACGCACAAAAGGTTAAGAACTTGTGATCTGAAAGATTTCCAATGCATACAAGCAGAAAGAATACTCACACTGATGAAACTGAAGATCATTGAAATAATTAAAACCTGTGTGTCTTTGAGCAAGCCAGTCAATCTCCATATGTTTCCATTTCCCCATCTGTCAAATTAGGGCATTGGATTAGATGACCTTGAAGGTCCCTTCCATCTATAAATCTATGATTCTTTGGAAGTATGTACCTGGTAACCCCAGTCCCACAACATCATGTATCTGAATGAATTTTCAAGGCAATGATGACATTTCAACATCAGCCCTAATGTGTTTACCCAGACAAAGAGCAAAAACCCTTAACCCTGACCCCAGGTCAGAAAAGTCTTATCAAGCTTTTCCAAAGTCAGACAGGTAGGGGCCCTGTTAAACCTGTTAATCAGCTTAAATGGAGGTAGAGAGAGAATACCTTTACCGGTCTGGCTGCCCCATTCCCAGGAAACTATCTGATTCCAGAGACCAATCTATCGCCTCTGTGTTTTCCCTGACCTGCTCTGGTATACCCTAGAAATAAGATTACTCCACTTCCTCCACTTAAATAAGACCTCTATAAGAGAGAAACTTTAGTAGTGCCAATACATGCCTCAGCTGGACACATTTATCTTAAAGAAAATTAGATGCATGTAAAGGGTTTCATGGAAAAATTAACTTTAGTACCCTCCTGTTCTCCTTTCTTGGAGGGGAAGGAAATTGATATGGGGTCTGGAGAGAAAAAGCAATGTGCTTATCTGAAGATCCACATAAAGAAATTTCTCCATTGATGTTTTCAGCACAAGATTTTGGTTTAAAAATATATTTCCTTAGTCATATGAGAGGATGCATTTCTTCTGTAAGGCTCAGAATTAAGCCATGCTTTGCATATGTCTTAGACTTGGTCAAATCTCTGACAAATGCCTAGGGACAATCATCTTCTCCAGACTGCCAGAGAAACAGCTTTGGAATTCATGAAAATGTACAAATTAGATAATAAATAGAAGCAAGAAATCTGCTTTAAAACTACCTGCTCTCCTCCTTTTTCTCTCTTCTTTCCATACAACTCTTCTGTACAGTAGCACAACAAGAGTTCAGAAAACCTGAGACACAAAAGAACTATCAATTAGAGGAGAAAGATCTTTTTTCCCTTTTTATTTATTTATTGCAATTTCCCATTGTAAAGCCCTCTGTTAGAGGTGCCATTGAAATCATAATGTGCCTTTGAAAGGATTCAAGTCTGAGGCTTATGTACATTTCATGATCAGATGACCAGACATTAATGGGGAAGGGAGATTGCCTGAGCTACATGTGTATATGTTTCATTTTCCTTTCAGGAAAACAATCAAAACGTGGTCACTTAGGAACTAGGGCAGTGCAAGCTTTCAAAGCAGACAGGCAAGTTTCCCAGGGACAACAAGGCATAATCTCCAAAGGGTTGGCTCAAGATTGATTGGCCAGCCAGTGCTATTTAGCAAACAGTTTACATAGGCAGCCTGGGTGCTGGGTTTAAACTAAGTGAAACCTATCGAGACCTTCCCTATAAAGTGGACTTGATCTATATTAGGGAGTAGTCTAATTATAGGGATTGGCATATATGGAATCAAAGTGAAACTCTATATGGGACTGGAGAGGGGTGGTCTTTTATACCAGGGTGGTCTGAAACCGGGGTTTAATGTATGTACAATATACAAACATTTTTGACAGACCATTAACACCTATAATCTTGTAAATATTTGCAATTTTCTAGATCATAAATATAGCTGCATAAGCAGCTCTTTCAGGACGTCATTTATACTCCATTAAAGGTTAATTTACAAGTTAGTACCTTATAGAAAGAAGATATGTGTACTTTTATGCTAACTTTCTGAAAAGGGAGACTGGTGTCTCCAACAGTAATTTGTAGCTCTCCCGTGGGTCTCACTGTAGTACTATTCAAAGAACTATGTGAATTCTTTTCATCAGCTCATGTTCACAGCAAACTTAATCTTCTGTTTTGAAGAAGAAGGGGAAAAAAACAGAGAAGGGAGAGAAAGATCTGAAGTCTTAAGGCTGGGCTTCCAAGCATCCAACTGTTTATTTAAACAATTTCCCCTGACACACTTTCTCATTTCTCCTGGCCCTGTCTTTATGATACCTGCTGCTGTATCTTAACCTGAATCCCAAGGGGCTTCAATAGTTCTAGACTCAAAGACCTCTCAGAGGGCATGGTAAATAATAAGGGCCTGACTCCTAAGGCCATTATCATAGTGGATGCAATGGCATTTCATTTTGCAAAGATCAAAGGAAGAGAGTTGTGATGGTCTGTGTTTTGTGTTAGATCCCACCCTCAACTGCTCCCCACCCACTCCTCTAACACCCCCAACAGAGCAATCCTGGGGTTCCAATGAAGATGAGGATGAGGAAATGTTTTCCTGAGTTAACCTCAAGTTGTTGTAACAGTAACAATAAAAAGGGCAGACTTTAATTAAACACCAGCTATTCTTTGAGGATGGGGAAGAAAGTCATAGATGCTTTAGGGCCTAAAATGTTAGAATATTATAATATTAATAATAATAATAATAATAATAATAATAATAGCAGCTAGAATTTGTGTACTGTTGGAATTTTCAAATGAATTGAAAATTCATATAGATGATCTCATTTGAAGGTAGAAAGGATCTTAGAACACAGAACTCTGGTACATAGAAATATAACCAGAGGGATCGAAAGGCTCTTCAGAGGTCACCCAATTCAACTTCCACTTATTTTACACATGAAGAAAATAAGACCCAATTTAAGGAAAGGACAGGTTGATGTAAAATGACTCCCAGGGAGTACCGCAGAGATTCATATTGAGCATTGATCCATGGGCTGTGTGAGTGCGTGTTGTTTATAAGAATATGGGCCCTGTCTTTTCCTGTGCTGAAGGGTTCAATCAATTTCAGAGCTCTGGGTCCTGAAAGTATGTGCAGCCCAGCCGGCCAGGCTGTATGGCTCATTGGCAGTGGCATTTTTCATCTACTGCCTCATCCCAGTGGTAAGCCTGCTCTGCCACTCATAACTCCATAATTTAGATGGTTCCCAGCATTTTCCCAGCAGCCCCCTGTCTTCGGGAGCTCCTTATGACCCACGAGGCAAGTTTCAAAAGCTTTGCTGTGTCTGCTTGCATTTATCCCTCTTTTCCTTGCATTGAGCCAGATCTTAGGAAATTTTCCAACACATCCATCTTCCCTGTCCTCACCAGCCCAAAGCAACCCAGCCCAAGTCTGGGGATACACACAGAATGCTTTCTCCTGCCCTTTCTTCTCTTTAAAATGCTGTTAGCACAAAAATCGCTGAACTAGGGTTCAAAAGACCTAGGTTCTGCCTAATACTAAATGTGTAACTTTGGGTCTCTACTTCTATCTTTGTAAAATGAGGGTAATTGGATTAAATTGGTGATCCTTTGTTTTTTTGGAAGATAATTCATTTTGGTTTTTTTTAAAATAATAAACATTTTTATTTATAGTTTTGAGTTGCGAATTTTATCCCTTTTGTCCTCCTTCCCCTTGCCCCTCCCTGAGGCGGTAATCAATCAGATATGAGTTATACATGTGCAATTATGTAAAACATTATTATATTAGTCATTTTGTACAAGAAAACTTGAATGAAAAAAGTGAAAAAAGTGAAAAATAGCATGCTTCAGTCTGTGTTCAATCAATATCAGTTCTTTCTTTGTTAGTCTTTTGGGATTGTCTTGGATCATTGTATTGCTGAGAATAGTTAAGTCATTCATAGTTCTTCATCAAACAATATGGCTGTCTCTGTGCACAATGTTCTCTTGGTTCTGCTCACTTCACTATACATCAGTTCATAGAAGTCTTTCCAGGCCTTTCTGAAATCATCCTGCTTCTCATTTCTTATAGCATAATAACATTTCATCACCATTATATACCATAGCTTGTTTAGTCATTCCCCAATTGAGAAGCATTCCTTTGATTTCTAATTCTTAGCCACCAGAAAAAGAGCTGCTATAAATATTTTTGTATAAATAGGTCTTTTTCTCTTTGGGAGAATATCTTTGGGATATAAAACTAGCAGTGGTATTGTTGGATCAAAGGGTATGCCCAGTTCTATAGCCCTTTGGGCATAGTTCCAAATTGCTTTCCAGAATGGTTGGATCTTTTCACAACTCCACCAACAGTGGATGAGCATCCCAGTTTAAATTGAAGATTCTTAACTTGGGATCAACTGATAGATTTCAGAAGCTTTGAACTTGAATGGGAAAAATTACATATTTAATATATTTCCTTTGTAATCCTTTGTATTTTATTTTATTTATTTAAAATCATAACTGTTAGAGGGGTTCCAAAGACTTCCTCACACTATGCCAAATGACACACAAAAGATTGCTGGTCCTGGACTCAGGAAGACCTGAGTTCTAATCAAGTTTCAAACACAATATGTGTAAGCCTGGGCAAGTCACTTCACCTCTGTTTGCCTCAGTTTCCTCATCTGTAAAATGGGGTTAATAATAGCACCTATCTCCCAGAGTTGTTATGAGGACCAAATATGATCATGATAAATCACCTACTATGTAAAATGCCTGGCACATAGTGTTATATAAATGTTAGTTGTTGTTGTTGCTGTTGTTATTATTATCCACCAACTTGTATATAGTCACTTCCATCTCTAAGTACTATGAGAATAATCATAGCTAACATTAATTAAGTTCTTTAGGGTTTGAAAAGTGTTTTAATTCTATCATTTGAACTGTGAGGCTGGAACTATTATTATCCCCATTTTACAGATGAAGAATCTGAGACCAAGAGGTTAAGTGACTCGCTCAGGGTCACACAGTTATTAAATATCTAAAGCAGGACTTGAACTCATATCTTCCAAAATCCAAATTCAACCCTCTCTTTATCCATTATATCACTTAGCTGGCTAGCTATAATGTTAGATGATATGTCCAGACCCTTAGCTCTAATGTTCTGTAAATTTGCGATTCCTCTTGTCTTCCCCCTTAGAGTTTCTGAACCTTGACTTCCTTATCTGTGACATGGGCATAAGAATACTTGCACTACCTTCGTTACATAAAGAAAAAGAAAAAGAAAAGTGCTTTGTGGACATCAAAGCAGTATATGAATGTAAGCTGTTTATATGAGTCATTCCCAAAGTAATTTCCTGCTCTAACAGCTCTTCAATTCTCTCTTCCTTCTCCCCCTCTCCCTCCCTCTCTCTCTCTCTCCACAGAATGGACCTTACTATCTTGATCCCAGAACTAATAATAATATGATTAAGAACAATTAAATCAAAAGGGAAAGGAAAAACCATAATTATTATTATTACAATTAAGATTACAGTCCTCATTTCTCCATAACCCAAATAGTAAAGTCAGAAGAGAATTAAAGGAAGTACAGTACAGTTGAAAGAACTTTGGCCTAGAATTCAGGATCCTTAGAATAATTCCTTGACTCCTCTATCAACGGAAACTGAGTGACCTTATACAAATCATAGACTTCAGACCCCTTCTCTTTGAAAGAAAATGATTGGACTGTTCAGTGTCTATGATTAGCTGTAACTTTCAAATGCCTTTTTATCTTGTTCTCACTATCTATCTACCTCCTCTTCTCTTACACCATGAGCTGTTGAAGTGGAGAAAAATCACACAACTTTGCCAATTGAGTCCTTATAAATTTCTGTTATTTGATCTGAACCAATCCCTCACTGAAGCAAGGTAATATTTTTCTCTTCTCTATTTGATTTTTTTTACTATTCCTCACACATTGTTAATTTATTTAAATTTTAGTTTATTTTCAGTTCTGAATTAACTCCCTCCCCATTCTTCACCCACTAAGAAAGCAAGAAAAGCAAAATTCATTACAAATATGTGTAGTCACGCAAAATAATTCCCCCATTAGCAATCTTAAAAAAAAACAACTTTTAATCTATTCTGATCCCATTACCTCTCTGGAGGTGGATAGTATGTTTCATCCTAAGTCCTCTGGAACTGTGTTTGGTTCAATCTCATAAACTATTCCAAGTGTTCTCTTTTTTCCTCTATGTTCCCACACCATGCCTGATTCTTTTCTGAGAAAGCAGAGACCATTTGTTATGAACTACCACTAATACTCTACAGATGAAGCCCTCTTTTCATCATCACCCTTCTCACCTCCTTTGGTCTAGTCTCTGATGAAGTATCCTTCTCTTTGCCAAGGCCAACTCCTCTTCAGGTACCCTTGACACAATTCCATCTCATCTCCTCTAATAGATTACCTTCCATTATCATCCCCTCTCCTTCTATTCTTCAGTCTTTTCTTATCAGTTGTCTCATTCCCAGATGCCCTTAAACATTCCCAAATATCCTCAATACTTAAAAAAACAGCCTTCACTTGACTCTACTATTCTATATTTTTCCTCTCTTTAAGAGCCAAACTCCTAGAAAAATAAGCTGTCTATATTTTTAGCCTCCATTTCCTCTCCTTCTTAGCTACTTATAATCCTGGATTCCATTTTCATCCCTCAACTGGACTTTTTCTCTCCAAAGCTTCCAATGATCTCTTCATGGATAAATTGAGGTAATTTTTTCAGCCTTCATCCTTTTTGACCTCATTATGTATTTTAATTCTGTTGGTCTTCTTCCCTTCCTGGATACTATCTCCTTTCTGGGTTTTCATGATATTTTTATCTTATGATTCTCCTCTTCCATGTCTGGCTACTTTAACTCAATCTCCTTTCCTCCATCATCATACATATTCCACACTCAAACTATGGGAGGATTCCAAACCTTTATTCTGGGCCTCCTTGTCTTCTCTATACATACCCTGTCTCTTGGTGATTCAATAAGTTCCCAAGGTTTTCATAATTTCTATTTAGATGACATACCTATGCCTATATCTATACCTATACTATATAGATATACCTGTACCTACATCTATACATACACATATATACAGATGCCCTTATGTGTTTTATATATCTGGGAGTCAAAGATAGATAGATACATCATATATATAACTCCCAGATGTGTATATGCATTGTATATGATATTTATATATACATGTATATATATTCATTAATGGATAAACCTATACAGGTATATACATATATGCAAATGTATATATATAGTCTACTCTGTTTCCTGACCTGTCTTACATGACCAAATATATATATATGTATATATATACATACATATACACATATAAGTATGCATATGTGTATATGAATTTGCACAATTACTTTGTATACATATAGAGAAAATATGAATATTCAAATGTTAAATATTTGGATATATTTATTACTAAATATTTCAAGTTGCATAACTGAATATCCTGTGGACATCTCAAATTCACAATGTCCAAAACAGAAATCAATATCTTTTCCCTCATTTCTACATATCTTTCTAACTTCCCTATTTTTGCTTAGGGTACTACCATCCTTTCAGGCCCCAAATTCACAACCTCAATGTTGTAACCTACTCTCCACTCTCGCTCACCCCACATACTGACTCAAGAGTCAAAGCTTGTCATTTTCTCCTTTCCTCATCTATCTACTCACATAGCTGCAACCTACTTCAGCCTCTTAGCACCTTTTACCTGGGCCATTACAGTAGCCTTCAAATTGACCTTATTCCCTTAAGTCTCCCTCCTCTTTAGTAGAAGACATCTTCTACATAGCTCCCAAATAATTTTCCTAATGGATAGGTCTAGCCATATCATTCCCCTGCTCAGTAAACGTGAATAGCTCCCTATTGCCTCAACAATTTTGTTTGACTTTTAAACTCTTCACCACCTAACTCTTTCTTTACATTTCTCCCATTCCCTGCACTCATAGGGCCATCATCCTACTTTAGGCCCTAATCACTCTCACCTGGACCATTACAAAAGCTTCCTAAATGGGCTTCCTGTCTAAAATCTACAGTCTCCTATCCATTCTCCATACAGCTGTCCAAGTGATATCTTGAAAACATTAGTTTGCCTATATCACTTCCTTGAACAAAAGCTCCCAAATCCCTCCCTAATGTCTTCCAATAAAAATGATCAGTTTCTCTGTTTGGAATTTTAAACTTTTCCCAATCTGGCTCTAGCCTACATTCCCAGGCTTATTACATATTACTCTCTATTGCACACTCTATATTCTAGACAAACTGGCCCAGATTCTTATTTACAAGATTCCATTTCCCATCTCTCAGCCTTTGAAATGGCTGGTCCCCATGCCTGGAATGCATTCCCTCCTTACTTCTGCCTATTAGAATCCCTTGAAAGTTCAGGTCAAGTATTCATCTAACTTGAGTCCTTTCTCGACTCCCTCCTTCCCTCCCCCTCAAGTTGCTACTGTCCACTGAAATTAAAAACATATTTACATATACATACATATACACATGCAAGCACACACACACACATATATATATATGCAGAAAGTAACTTTCTATATTAAACACATATATGTATGTATTATATAGGCATTTTTTTCCCTCAATAGAAGGGTAGATACTTGAGAACAAGATCCATTTGATTGTTCTCATAGTATTATGGTTTTAAAATTGCCTTGAATAATCCATAGTATGTATTCAATAAATGCTTCTTGATCAGTTTTAATATTTGATATTGTAAGGTCCTTCTAGCTATCACAGTTTGTGTTTTATGATTAATTCCTCTTCATTCCCTGTGGAGCTGAATTTCTCCTTTTATAGCCATGCTCAACATTTCCTTTTTCATGGAAAAGGGGAATTAGAATTTTTTGCATGACCGTGAAGAAAAGCTCACTTATTCTTGGTTTATAAGAAGTAAAGAATGACTTTTTTCTTGGATGAAAAGAACAAGGAGTTACATTCGTACGGGGTATATGATTATTAACCTTTTATACACAATGTTCCAAAGTGAACTGGATGAGCTCACATATTGCTTTTCACTCTAAACAGAAGCTAGGTGGCACAGTGGTTGGAACGTTGGGTCTGATATCAGAAAGACCTGAGTTCAAATGTGGCCTCAGATACTTATTATCTATGTGATTTTGGGCAGATCACTTAAAATCTGTTCCGCTCAACTTCCTCAACTCTAAAATTAGAATAATGATAGCACCTACCTCACAGCATTGTTGTATCAACTGACTCATGACATTTGTAAAACATTTAGCACATTACCTGGGAAATAATAAGTGCTGGGCAAATGTTGTTGTTCTATCCCATAGGATTCTATCCTTTTAACATCAATAAGTATTAATTAAGCTCCTACTTTCTTCTGAGGACTGTGCTAGGTGCTAAGGATTGGCAGAGCAGGTGGTATTTCCATCTTACAGTTAAAGAAACCGAAAGTCAGAAAAGCTGTTTCTTACCTGAAGTCACACAGCTATCAAATGACAGGGAATGCGCCAATCCTATATCACAGTAAAATATATTTTGAGCTGGAAAGGATGTTAGGATTCATCAAGTCCAGTGCAAGTTTCATTAGATGTGATGCACCTCTTAGACCAAGACTTCAATATTCCCCAGCCCCCAGCTACACTTTGCCAGCTGCTCTTCCAAATTTAGCCTAAAGTCACAGTCATAGTTCTTTCCACTGAAGTAAAAGAAATACATCTCTGCCTTTGAGACTACTGAGGGAGTAAAAAAGAAGAGGGGGTGGGGCAGAGAAGGGGAAGAAGATTTCAATGGCTCATCTGTATGTATCAGGGACTATGCTAAGTGCTTTACAAATATTATCTCACATAGTTTCTGCCTTAGAAATCCAAATTTATTACTAACTTAAATGTTTAGTGTACTTTGATTCCTTATGGCAAAGAATTATATATCCTGAGAAAAAATTAAAATTAAAAAATTAAAAATTGTGAATCATTGATTGAATGTGTTGTTCAGTCATGGAAACTCCTCATGACCCCACAAACAGACCATGCACACCAATACCGTCCAGGGGATTTTCTTGGCAAAGGTACTGGAATGGTTTGTCATTCTCTTCTCTGGTGGAATAAGGCAAGCAGAGGTTAAGTGACTAGTCCAGGGTCACACAGCCAGTAAGTGTCTAAGATCAGATTTGAACTTTGATCTTGCTGACTCTAGACCCAGTGCTCCATCCACTGCACCACCCACTGCCCCCTGATCTAGTGTAAACCCCATCATTTCACAATCCCATAAAAGGGAAGTGGCCATTGTCATACTGTTACGTGTCAGAATCTGGACTGGAACTCAGGTCCCTTTGGCAGGATAGGTGGTACAGTAGAAAGAAAACTGGGGCTAGAGTCAGGAAGACCTGAATTCAAATCCAGCTTCATACATTTACTAACCATGTGACCATGGGCAAGTCACTTAACCTCTCTTTGCTATAATTTCCTCAACTGTAAAATGGAGGTAATTATAGCACTGACCTTCTAGGGTCATTGTGAGGACCAAACCAAATATGTGTAAAGCCTTTAGCATAGTATCTGGCACATCCTTGATGTTCAGTCATTTTTCATTCATGTCTGACTCTTTGCGATCCCATTTGGGGTTTTCTTGGCAAAGATACTGAATTGGTTTTGTCATTTCCTTTTTCATCTCATTTTACAGATGAGGAAACTGAGGCAAATGGGGTCAAGTGACTTGTTTACAGTCACACAACTAATAAATGTCTGAGGCTGGATTTAAACTCAGGTCCTCCTGACTCTAGGCTGGCACTCTATCGACTATACCACCTAGCTGCCCATTTGGCCCATAATCGGCACTTAATAAGTGCTTGTTTCCCTCCTTCCTTCCTTATTTGATTCCAAGTGTAGCTCTCTTTCCACTATACTGGAAACTGAGATAATATTTGTAAAGTGCTTAGTGCATTACCTGGCATGCAGTAGGCCCCTAATATTCATCCTATTCCCTTCTCTTTCCTATCTCTATACCATGCTGTTTCTTCTGACTCCAAGTCTACTTCCCATTATCCCATCTCTGTGGAGAGTGGAGAGACCACAGGCTTAGTTATTAATGTCTGAGATAGAACTGACTTTGACATAGCATGGTTCTGGCCCAAACTCTGTAGCAACCCTTTCCTGAAGGTATCGTGGAGATACCTAGAATGTACTGTCTGGAAAAACGAATACAGCCAAGTGACCCAACTGACTTCAAGCTCTCACAGTCTATGGATGAAAGAAATGATGGAGCTAGAGAGATGGGGAGGGGAGAGGGAGAAAATCCCATCAGCTTTGGGTGTTCCTTAAAAGAGGTCCACCATTTTAATCTAGCTTTTCCTTGGGGCCCTAGCAAAAGCCCTCAGTCCTTTATCCTCTACACTTTTCCAAGCCTCAGGCCTTCATCTCTAAGTCCCAGTGCCTGAGAAGGAAAATGCAATCCACATGTTTCTGATTCATTTACACTTAACTCATCAAGTTGTTGTTTAGGAAGAGCTATCCGGTGTCCAAAAAGTCTTTGGAGTCTTTTCTTTTTCTTTTTTTTTATGAGCCATTTGAAGCCCTTTTTCAGAGAAGTCCATGCTTAGGTCCAGCCCATGAGTAAACAAACTGGAACACCCAGAGAATCCAGCAAATTCCGTATTCCCAACTTGTCCCAGTCTATGTGGATTCCAAATCTAGTCATGTCAATTTACCCTTTTGTTCACCAGTTTCAGTCATGTCCGACTCTGTATGACCTCATTTGGGGTTTTCTTGGTGGAGATTCTAAAGTGGTTGGTCATTTCCTTCTTCAGCTCATTTTACAGATGAGGAAACTGAGGTAAGCAGAGTTTAAGTGGCATGCCCAGTGTCACATAGCCAAGAAGTATCTGAGGTTACATTTGAATTCAGGTCTTCCTGACTCCAGGCCCAGCACTCTATCCACTGAACCATTTAGCTGTGCCTAAATTTACCCTAGAGTTGCCCATTTCCTTTTATATATTTATTTAATTTTGCATGGTAAAGCTGAGAGAGAGCCATTCACTCCAGACTTAACCTTCTGGCTTGTTCACTAAAGACTACTGCCAAAGACACACAAAGATTGAAACCTAGATCACAATTTCCTCACTTCATCTGGTATATTTCTTGAGTATCTCTATTTAAGAGTCAACATGGATGTCTCAATGGCACCAGCAATGGTCTACACTAACCCTTGTAGGGGCCATAGGATCTAGAACTAGAAAAGATCTCAGAGGCGATCTAGTCTAAGGCCCTTATGTCACAGAAAAAGAAGCTGAGGCCCAGAGAAGTTACCCAACTAGTCTAGAACATAGTGTCAAGGATCTGGGGCTGGAAGGAATCTCAGAAGCTAGCTAGTCAATGCCCTGTTATTTTACAGATGAGGAAACAGAGGCCCTGTTTGGTTAAACAATTTGCTCAAGGTCACACTAGCATCAGAGGGATGACCTGAATGCTAACTAGTCATCTGACCCCAGGACCAGTTCTCTTCCTGCTCTCCTGAACTGTAGGGACTCCTCAGTGCCTGGCTTTCCAAGCCTGGTTGGACTTAGCTTATGATACAACCCATATTTTTGCATGTATTCTGTGAAGCGTGCAAAACATGGTAACCACCTAAGCAGTGGTGACTCATTAGCATATGACTTCAATCTAGAATATCCCCAGTATTCCAAGTCAGATCTTTCATGGCTCCATCCTCGACACTCTCTGCTACAATAGGCAGCCTCACTGGTTTAGATAAGAAAATAACCTCTGTCTTTAAAGATTGCATAGTCTATGACAGAAAAGCAATTGTAAAATACATTATATGACATGAATTCAAGAAGGGAACGGGTGAGGTGAAGAAATCCTGTTTGGCTAGAATTTATAACACTATGGCAGATTGGTCAAAATCAATAACATGACTGAGGAATTGCCTTCTTATTGGTCTGGAATCAATCACTGAGTGTACCCAATAAAGTCAGGGAACACTATGGTTGGTTTACAGAGGGGGGGATGAGTGCAATCAGTACACTTCTATTCTTAGCTTCATTAACTTTTCTTTTGCTTATTTTGAGTGTTTCTGTATTCATTGTGGATAATTGGGCAAAAATGAGAATTTCAAAGACTAGAAAGGGAAAATCTTCATGATGGAGAACCTGGCAATGAAACAGTTAGCCAGGAGGCCAGTTCAAAATTCCAAATCCCAACTCCAGAATAAATTCAAATATGACTGATTCCAGCTATTTCCAGGCTCTGTTTCCTTTTGATGATCCTTCTTCCCAGTGTGGGTTATATTAGCAAATTTAAAAACAGCTCTAACAAAATCACAAAGGCATTACAAGCAAAGTATAGCCAATTTAAAAATAAAATCATTTGATTGTCCTTAAGCAAAATTGTACTTAAATGAAGTAATCCCCCCAAAAAATTATGGTTTGTGTAAGTAAAGGGAAGAGGTAATGGAATGAAAATCATGGTGGAGCATCTTCTAAGGTGTGGCATTATCATATCCAGTATTATTCCCAATTATAAATAACTAATAATAAAATCGTATCTTTCTCACTGAGTTAAATTCATTTTAACTCAACAAGGGTTTATAAAGTGCCCCCCCTGGTTCTGGGAAGATGACGGAGTGAGAGGTAAATGAAGGGCAGGTCTCCCCACAACCATCCATCTTCTCCCCATCCCATCACTCCAAATAAACAAGAATTTACTGAATGCAGAAAACCCAGCAAAGACAGGAAGAGGAAAACTGAAAGAATTCATCACAAGGAAGTTCTTATAGAAAAAATATCTGAAGAGTAACTAAGCAATGTACCAGAGAATTTTTGTTTGTTTTTGTTTTATGTTTTGGCCCCCTTTTTTGTATCCACATTGCTCAGCACAGTGGATAGTATAGATAAGTACATAGTATGTACTTAATAAATGTTTCTTGACTTGACTTGATCTGACTTAGTTTGCTCCTAGTTCTTTTGAGTCTGGCTTCCCTGATCTCCTACAGACGTTGGCTACACTGTCTTGGACAGCCTTGCATCCCTGTTGGATCCTGCAGTCTTAGACACTAACTTTTGGAATAAATCTCTTAGCAGTGTTCCAGAGGAAAGTTCAGTCCATCCCATAACAGGGAAAGTTATGGCCCATCTATAATGTGAGCCCAAAGACTCCAAAGAAAAAGAGGGGTTGTTGGAGAGGGATGTGGAAACTGAGGGACAAAATATCAGAGGGAAGAGGCCAAAAATGCACATTTGGTTGACAATATTTAATGCAGCATAGGATGAGGCAGATGGTCAAAAGAAAGAGTCCTAAGTGGAGAAGAGCCCCAAAGGCTTCTCAAAGGCTTCTCAGAGCACCCTCCATAGTTGTATCCTAAAGGACTTTCCTCTAATCTCTTCATGATCAGCTCCCAGGGGTCAGACTAGGGAATGAAGCAAATCAACCTCAGAGCCAAGTTTCACAAGACTCCATCTTCTACACCATCTTCCTATTCCTGTATCCCCTTTTCCTCCTGCATCCTCTCCTCCTCCACTTCCTCATCCTCCTACTCTTTCCCCATTATGATAGCATTCTATATTGTTATTAATGTTATTGTGACTAATATTATATGATCTATAATAATAGAAAGATCAAACCCCAAAATTGGGACCAGTAAAGGTAGAAAATCCACCCAACTTCTGTTACCTCTCAGGGGTTCCTCCCAGTACTGTTCCAACTCCTGCATTTGAGGGACACAAACCTCATGGGACCCTGGTGGTCTGAGAGAACAGAGAATAGGCAGCAGGTCTGAGGGAAGTATACAATAGCTATGGACTGTCAGAGGAATATGGATGAGGATTAAGAAGGACATTTATAAAAAAAGACTTTTTAGAAAAATAAAAATAGTTATCGATAGAGACAAATATACTTGGATGAGGAAGAGAAATAAACAAAGAAAAAGGATATTTGAAGATTTTTACAAAGAAAACAAAAAGGGAAATTAGTCAAAATTCCTGGGGGAGGGGAAAGTATTAAAACAAATTCTTTGGGGACCCTTGAAATTATGACAGCTCTACAGAACCAAAATGGTTCAGTAGAATCATCAAAGAAAGAGTGAAATTATCAAAGAAAAGACATAAATTTGAATTCTTAAGAAAGAAGTTAACAATTCTAATCAGAGACTAAAGAATTCAAAACACCCAGAGAGATTCTATATAACAAGATTCTCTAAAAAAAAACACAAATAAAATAAAATGATGTAGGAAAAATAAGATTATAAATTGTTAAAAATAAAAATTTGAAGGATGCATGAAAGCTTTACAAAATAAGAATACTGACTTGAAAATAAAATATGAAAGGAAAATCTAAGTAATATGTTTTCCATAAAAACTTTATGGAAAAGAAAATATATCTACCTTAGTTTAAGAAACCATATAGGGGAAAAAAAGAAACCATATAGGAAAAAAGGTCTAGGAATATGAGAAGCAGACATGAAAGTAAATCTTGAGAGAATCTACAGAATACCAAGATGAATAAATCCCAAGTTTAACTCACTAAGAGATGTTGCATTCAAATTTCATAGCTATAGCATCAAAGAACAAATATTTCATGCAGCAAGGAAAAATCTTTCACTTTCTAAATATAACAAATTAGAATAGCACAAGGTTGTTCTGTTTTTACAAGAAATAGAAGGAAAATCAATCAAGATGTATTTATTAAATACTATGTAGCAGGCACTTCTAGGTGCGGGAAATACAAATAAATATAGTCTCTACCCTCATGGAGCTTTAATTCCACAAAAATGATAGAATATGCTCACAGAAACATAAGAGCTATGTACAAAATAAACACACAGTGAGTTGGTGTGGAGGGAAAAACAACTGTGTGAATTGGAAAGATCATCTGATGGAAGGCAGTAGTTGAACTGAACCTCAAAGTGATCAAAGGGTTCTGTGATGCTGAAGTGGGGAGTCAGGGCTTTCTAGGAATGGGAGACAGACCATAAAAAGGCATGGAGGTTGGAGATGAAATGCTATATAGAAGGAATAGGAGAGAAGCCATGAGAATGTGAAGTTCTATATAATCATTGTATTTTTAAAAATAGACTAGATTCAGATTGCAAAACATTCCAAATTCTAAAGCAAAGAGGTTGTACTTAAACCTAAAAGCTGCAGTAAGCCACTGAAGCTGCTTGAGCAAAGGAATGACATATGGAGGATGGATTGGAGAAGGGAAAGATTGTATGCAGGGGAAAAATTAGTAGACTGTTGCAATAGTGCTCATGAGAAGTTTTGAGTGCCTGGGTCAGAGTAATAGTATTGTGAGTAGAGAAAATCAGAAAGAGTTGGCAGCTGACTAGATGGGTAAGTGGCAGGATTACAGTGATGAGGGGATTTGAATATGGTATTCTGAAAAGCAAAAATAGCAACTTGCACTTCAAAATAACATACACAGCAAAGCTGGACTAACTGTCATGGAAAAGAAGTGGATGTTTATTAAAAAGGATGAATATGAATAATAATTAACCAAACAAAAAAAAAGATATCTTCATCTAACAACTTTGTCCCTAGTCACTCATCGATGTAAGATTGCCAGAGGTGGAAATGGTGAAAATGCCTGAACTGAAACTAATCACCATAAGGCAAAAAGTGACTTGAGAAGGGAATGGATTTTTGATTGGAAAGAATTTTTCAAAAAGTAAATTAAGCTTTCTCTTAATCTCCTATCTGGGAGTGACACCACCTCCAAGCTGAGGTTCTGAAGGAGGCAAAGGGAAGAAGCTTCTGACAATCTTAAATTAGACATCTTTGACTTACTGAAAAGAGTAATACTTACCCAAAGATTCCTAAGAATCTTCTAGAGAGCAAAAGGACATCAAGGGTCTATAGTGCCAGAGTAGTCCATTGTCCCGTCTTGGACATTACATAACCACCAAAATTCTTTAAGTTCATTCACATTCTTCCTCACTCCTCTACTCTGGGTATGTTTGTAGGAAAGTAAGTGTGCTTTCACATTTAGGGGAAATGCATTGTAACTTCTGTCCTTGCTATACTATTTGAGTTAATAATGTCTTTGCTAAAAAACTGAGTTCATTGGCTGATTCAGAGGAAACATATTGGTGGGGACTTGTAAACTAACATTTAGGAGGATAGCTACTCACAGGGTTGTCCCTGGAATTCGGAGAGTAGCAACAGTCACCTTTTTGCAGACTCAACCTGTCTGTATTTATGTAAGTTGCCCCCGGAGGGAGGTATTATATTGATAAACAATTAGCTAAACTGTTTAAGAAGAAGAAATCATTAATAATAATAATAATAATAATAATAAACTAGCATTTACATGGTGTTTTAAATTTTTCAAAGTACGTTATTTAAATTATTCCATTTTGTTTTCACAACAACCATGCACTGTAGGTATTATAGAAAAGGCTTCTAAGATTGAGAAGGCTAAGTGTCTTGCCCAGAGTCACACAGCATCACATATCTAGTGAGTGTGTGACGCAGGATTCATACTGAAGGATTCCTGTCTCCAAGTCTAACACGCCATCTAAACAAAGACAGAAGTTATCCTTAGTTGTAGATGTCATGATGGAATAGATAGAAAATCTCAGAAAATCAATAAAGTAGTTAGTTTTTATAAATTAGCAAGATGCAAAATAAATATACAAGAGCATCAGAATTTCAATACAATGCTAACAAAATCTCAAAGAGAAATTACATTGAAAACAACAAAATGTACCAAATAGCTAGGTGTTAACCTACTGACATACTCAATTTATACAAATACAACTACAGAACACTCTTTACAAAAATAAGGGGAAACAAAGAATTGGAGATATACATTTAATGCTCGCAAGAAGACAGTGTCACCAGAATATGTATGACTTAAATTAGTTTATTGAAGTAGTACTAAGCGAACCAATTTATCTAAGGAATAATTTATAAAAACTTAGAGGAGACAATAACAAAATTCATTTTGAAAACAAAAGGTCAAGAATATCCAGAGACATAATGAGAACAGTATGACCAAAAGGGGTATAGAATTACCAGACCTCTAACAATTTCACAAAGCAGCAGTCATAAAAACTATTCGGTACTAATTTAAAAAAAACAAAAACAGAAAGGTTGATCAGGGAAACAGACTAGAAATAGAAACAAGAAATAGAAGCAATTTAAAACAGTAGATTAGTGTTGGATAAACTCAAGAAAATAAAATAGTTGGGGGAGGAATATCTTTCTGACAAGAGCTGATGGGAAAACTAAAAAAAATAGTTTAGTTAAAAAAAAACTGTTTAGAAGAAATTAAGTTTAGACCAACATTTTACACCATATACCACAATAATCTCAAAATGAATAAATGTAAAAGAAGACTTTTTTTTTTTTTAAATGGAAAGGAACTCAGTTTGTTTTCACAACTATGGGTAGGGGGAGAATTCTTCCTCAAACAAGTAATTACAATGATAAAAGATGAAAGAGATATGTTTGAGTACACAATTTTTGGGGGTTTTTTTAGTACATAATTTTTTTAAAAATCTCTTTAGAAATCAAATTGATGACAAAATATAAATCTTCCCTCAGTTCATCACTCTCTCCACTATGCCAGCCAGTCTGTTGTATGATCACAAACATAAATTTCTTCATTCTTTGCAGATCTGGGATATCACACCTTTGTTGATATCTGATACAAATATTATCCCCATGTTTTACTCTATTATCTTCATATATAGTTATACAAGAAAATGACTGAATTACTCATACTGACAGTGATTCTTATACCCATAGAAAGTCAAAAGCAGAAGCTATAAGCAAAATTATTCATCGCAGTTAAAACAAAGAAGATACTTTTTAATTGAGGTATTATTGAAAAGACTATAGATATGGAGTGAATGGGATATTATCATGCAGAAGAAATTATGAATTTGAGAAATTCTGAGAATCAGGGGAAGATTTACATGAATTAATGTGGAACAAAGTAAACAGCACAAACATACACTCAAAAGAATGATATGTTCAATTTCTACAGAGAAAAAAATTAAAAGATCACCATTAGAGAAACAAATTCAGAGTAATTGAAAAATGAATAAAGATCTCCCCCATGGCATAAAGGTCAGAATACTAGGGCAGAATTTCGTATACATGAACAGTATGTCACTGTAGCAGATGTTTTTGCTTGATTGTCACTCTGTCACAAGGGAGAATTCAATCTGCAGTAGGGCCAGGATTCTGTCCCACCCCAGCTTCTAGAACTGATAGGGATAAAAAGACAAAATATGTCTACTATGTACAAAGGTAGGCCCTGGGATACAAAAACCAAAATGACAAATCTCAAGAAGCTCATATTCTGCTGTGGGGCTACCACATTAAAACAGAGAAGTAAAGACCACATAATTTGAGAAGGGAGGGAGTTCTAAAAACTGGAGGAATCAGGAAAGACTTCTGGTAAAAGGTGAAACCTGAGTAGTACTCTGCAGGAAGCTAAGGATTCTAAGAAGCAGAGGTGAAGAAGGAATACATTCCAGACATGGTGGACAGCCCATGCCAAGACATGGAGGCAAGGCATGGAATGCTGACTTTGAAGAACAGTAAGGAACACAAAGAGCATGTGAAATAACTTTCAAAAGTTTGGCTGGAGTCAGACTGTGAAGTGTTTTAAATATGATTTCAATTCAATAAAAATTTACTAAGTCCATATTACTCCAATTTTGAGTGCACAACACAATGCCTAGCACATAGTAGATGCTTAATAAATTCTATATGACAGAGTATGAGGCACTATATTAGGTGCCAAGGATACAAAAACCAAAACAAGATAGTCTGTGCTTTCAAGGAACCTACATTTGGGATGGAAGGCAAGGTGGTTTGGGATATGTGCACAAGTAAGCAAATATAAAAACTATTAAAACAATGCAAAGTCATTTCAAAAGGGAGAGAGTGGTAAAAACGTAACCTCTGACTCCAGATCACCTGCATTAGCGGGGAAAAGAGGTAGGAGTTTGCCAGCTATAAGCCATGAGAGTAGTACCCTTGTTCTGGGGTCCTGTAATGGTAGACAGTGGTGTCGGTTCTCCAGCTGGTGCTGAAATAGGTAAAATGATTGACTTGGAGTCAGGAAGACCAGAATTCAAATCATGCCTCAGACACATTAGCTGCGACCCTAATCAAGTTATTTAACTTCTCTCACTTCCAGTTTCCTTGTCTGTAAAATGATGCTGATCATGGCACCTACCTTCCAGAGTTGTGAAGGTCAAATGAAAAAACATATAAAATACTTCACAAACTCTTCTCTCAAGCACTAGAGAAGAAAACACATTGGTTCAAGAAAGAGGTCTGTTAGTTCCTGGTAATTGTTCTACAGAGGCCTGAGTGAACAAATGTTCAGCACCAGTTCCTATGCTTCATCCTAAAAGACTTGGAGATAATACATACTCAGAGGATTCACTTTGCCTATTAGGGTGTTATGTCAGATGTCCATCCCCATTGTTCTCATGGTAAGAGGGTTGGAGTGGAAAACGATGGGACCAAGCAGCATCCTGCAGGTGAATTGTCTATAATATCTACCTCAATATCTAAGTTTTATGTTACTAGTTTTGTGTTATTTGATACGAAATCCATTTTAGTGCAGGAGTTTTATTAAAGCTTTGTTTTTCTTTTTTTTCAGAGAGGAAAGGGTCCAAAAGCAATACAATCCCTAGCATATATTCACAGAGATCAGCAACAGAGAGAAAGTATCTATTAAGACAAACACCTTAAAGCAGCACTTTCTGTCATAGCAAAGAACTAGCATTTATCAATTGGGATATGGCTGAACAAATGATGCTATATGAATTAATAAAATATTATTGTGCTTTTAGGAAAAAAGAACAAGATAAATTTAGAGAAACTTGAGTAATCTTATATAAACTGAATGAAGTGAGCAGGAACCAGGGAAACAATTTAAAACTAAAATAATATAAAGGGCAGATAGGTGGCACAGTAGACAGATGGCTGGGCCTAGAGTCAGGAAGATTCCTCTTCCTGAGCTGACATTTGGCATCAGACATTTACTGGCTGTGTGATCCTGGGCAAGTCATTTGAGCCCTGTTTGCCTCAGTTTCCTCATCTGTAAAAGTGAGCTGGAGTGAGGGGCAGCTAGGTGGCGCAATGGATAGAGCACTGGCTCTGCATTCAGGAGGACCAGAGTTCAAATCCGGCCTCAGACACTTAACAATTACTAGCTATGTGACCCTGGGCAAGTCACTTAACCCCAATTGCCTCACCAAAAAAACAAAAAACAAAAAACAAAAACAAAAAAGTGAGCTGGAATGGAAAAATGACAAACTACTGCAGTATCTTTTCCAAGAAAACCCCAAATGGGGTCACAGAAAGTCAGACACAACTGAAATGACTGAACAACAAAAACAACAATAATTTAAAGAAAAATGACTCAAAAGGATTAAGAACTCTGATTGATGAAGTGATCAGTCTCAATTGTAAAAGATGGCTATTGGAACATGCTTCCTTCATTTTGGTACAGAAGAGATAAAATAGAAGTACAGGATGATATATAAATATAGCTATATAAATATATTTGACTAAACTTATTTGTTACAAGGAAGGGCACTTTTTGGGGGAAGAATGTAATTGTCTTAAGGGGGAGTAGAAGGATAATGACAGAGACTTTAAGAAAAGAAGAAAAAATATCAATTAAACTTTTAAAAATGCTCAGAAGAACAGAAGGAAGTCAGGATGGGACGCCGAAGTATGGGTACAATTTTCCTAATTTGATATATTTTCCAAAAATAGTAAAATTAAGTAAACTTTTTTTTGGCGGGGCAATGAGGGCTAAGTGACTTGCCCAGGGTCACACAGCTAGTAAGTGTCAATTGTCTGAGACCAGATTTGAACTCAGGTCCTCCTGAATCCAGAGCAGGTGCTCTATCCACTATGCCACCTAGCTGCCCCAAGTCGATAATTTAAAGTGCTTACTATGTACCAGGGACTGTGCTAACTTCTGGGAATGCAAAGAAAAGGGGGAGCAAACAGTCCCTGCTCTCAAGGAGCTTGTGGTCTAATAGGAGAGTCAACATGCAAACAACCATGTGCAAGAAAAATATAGCCAGGATAAATTGGGGAGGAAAGTCAGAAAAGAAAAGGAGTTGGCATTTCATTCTTGTAGATGGTGGGATTTTAGCTGAGATTTGAAGGAAACCAGGAGGCAGAAGTGAGGAAGAAGAGAATTCCAGGGATGGGGGACAGTCTATATACCAAACAGTATGTAATAAAGATTCATGGTTTCATATACACAATCCTCTCTTTCTATCCTTCTTTGTATATAGAAATTTCCATGTTTATTTATAGCTGTCAGGTTCATAATTTTACAAAAGGAAAAGGAAATCTGAAGCAAAAAAGGGTGGGGGGATGTCCAACTTGGATACTTATAGATTTTGTTACAATAGGCTTGTCACTTAGACCTCAGTTTCCTCAACTATAAGATCAGCAGTTGAACCAGATAGTCTCTTTTAATTATAAATACGATGGTTCTGGCATTGCAAAAAATTTGATAACATCTGGCTCAGTTTTTCTTTTTTTTCTCTTGAAGATCTCCAGGAAAAGAGACCAAGAACCTCCTCCCTCCATACACCATCCCCCTCACTTCAGTAACCTATTCCACTGTTTAATCAACATGATGTTCATCGTGTCCATGACATCAACAGTGTTCCTTCTTTTGCCCAAAAAATAGCACCTGCTTATTAGAAACTGACTTCTTCTTGTTCAGTTCTCCTACAGAGTGGAAATAAGTATGCTTAATAGAAAAAATCCATCTCCTCGTCTTAAAAATATCATGCAGGGGCAGCTAGGTGGCACAGTGGATAGAGAACTGGCCCTGGATTTACAGGACCTGAGTTCAAATCCGACCTCAGACACATGACACTTACTAGCTGTGTGACCCTGGGAAAGTCATTTAACCCTCATTGCCCTGCAAAAAAATATCATGCAGCTCACCTACTCTAACTATGGCTACACCAAAGAAATGATAGAGTTGATAGACTGAGTCATAGTCTTAATATTGTATATGAAGATGGAAATAACAAGACCAATTCATGGTGTTTATATAACACTTAAGTTTTGCAAAGCACTTTGCAAATACAGAATACCAGAAATTATTGGCTTAAATGATAGTGAAATGTTTCTGACTAGTGTCACCCACAGGACTAGAATACTATACACTAGTAGTCAATTTTGTAAAATGTTTTAATGGTATAGCAGATTTTTTCATTTTCTCTGACATAAATATTTTCACCTGGCAAGACCCTAGGTGACACAGTGGAGAGAGCTCTGAGCTTGGAGTCAGAAAGACCTGTGTTCAAATACAGCTTCAGATTCTAGCTTTGTGGTACTGGGCAAATTATTTAACATCTGCCTGCCTCAGTTTCCTTAACTGTAAAATGGAGATAATTGCCAGGGTTGTTCTGAGAATCAAAATTAGATAATATTTACAGGGTTTAGCACAGTGCCTGACACAAAGTGGGCTCTATATAAATGTTCATTTCCTTCTCTCCCCTTCCCCTCATATATGACTTGTATGTATATATGTGTGTTCTCGTAACTTTCCCCTTTAAAAGGTTTATTGATTCCTTTTGTGACATTATAGTCATTTGTAATATACCCTTTACAAAGACATATAGACATTGAACTTATAACTTACAGAAAAAAACATTGAAACACAATAACTGTGACAGTGTATTCATCATTGCATATCTGTCATCCTCTACATCTTTCTAAAGGGAAAGAGGTACTATCATCATCTGTTCTCTGAGACTGAACTTGGTCATTATAATTACACAATGTTCTCTTTCTTTTTAAAATTGTTGTTCTTTCCATTTACATTGTTTTTAAATTCTTTTTATTATGTATTTTAATATCAAAAAACAACCTATGTAACTTACAAAATGACAATCCAGAGGCTTGTACAAGAAACTTTGAACTATTGCTATAATTTAAGAAATATATATATATATATATATATATATATATATATATATATATATATATACATATTCTAAATGTATAATTTAACAGAGCAAGAAGAAAACTTATTGGTACTTCACTTATTTTCTTCTCTGCACTTAAATGTTTTACTAATTTTAGTAACTATCACTACCAATTAACCTAATACCACTATTGCCATAATCCCTCACAGCGGTCCTCTATTGTAACAAGTATTTGGATAGATTTAGATACATGTACACATGTATGTATGTGTGAACATATGCATATGTGTGTATGTATGCATATATAATATGTGCATATATGCATGTGTGTGCATATTCTATATGTGTGTGTATTTATATTTATACATATATATGTATGAAAGGGGAGTGAGATTTTTTGTGATTGAATCCAAAGTGCAAAAGTAAGAGCAGTAATTGGTGGATGTTACAGAGAGCTGGATTTGGACTCAACATAAAGGAAAAACTCCCTCAGAATCTGATCCATCAAAAATGGAACATGCTGCCTTGAAGGAGAGTGAATTCTCTGTCTTTGGAGGTCAGCTCACCTTCGGTTCACTTCTGCTTCACTTCTTGGAATCTCTGGGTCCCTTCAGGTCACATCCAACTACCACTTCCTACAGGAAGTCTTTCTTGATCTCCATTTTTATGTTCATACACACACACACTAATACCTTTCAATCATGTTGTATATATTGTGCGTTATATATCTGTGTACTGAAAATGTTCTTTCTCAAGTAGAATGTAAACTCCTCGTAATGCTCTTTGTAAGTTGCCTTGGCCACATATGCCCTTTACATGTGTGCCTCCCTGCCATTAAGTTCTGTTTGTTCACACAGTTCCCATGGAGGTTGTTTGTATTTGTAAGAGAGTGCACACCAGAAGTTGACTATGCCATTTTAGTCAATTAACTTTGCTAAGTGCATTGTTTTGATTTTTGTCTCTGTATTCCCAGTCCCTAGCACTGTACTTTGCAAATAGTCGGCACTTCATAGAGGTTTTCATTTGAATAACACTGAATCAGAGGCTGGATAATCAATTTGAGAAGATGTTGAAGCCAGGATTCATCTCTTAGGCAGTGATTGGACTAACAGGTCTCTGAGGGTGGCAATTTTGCCCCTAAACACCACTCGTGCAGTACACCTGCCCAACAGGTCCTTGGTAGCTCCACAACCTTTGCTCCAGATGGAAAGCTGGCATTAAAGCAGAAAGTTCAAAGAGATAAATGAGACTTCTTAATGAACCAAGGTATTATTAACAGATCACTTTAATGAGCAATGCTTGAGAAAAGACATTTGCAAAATGTCAATTCAGAGCAAAATCAGAATAATCCAGATGGCTCGTAGCATAAACAAGATCCTTGGCTAGCAAAACACCTCCTAGTCAAACTCTTAGATACAGTTCCAGAGATGTGTAAGGGTTTAAAATATGACTTCATATGGAGTAGGCTTGCAAGCCACGGTTCTAGTTAGGCATCTGATCTTCTTCTTGTTTGCCTTTTAAGTTTCCTGACCTTCTCTCAGAGACAAGTTTCTCAAGACTCCATCTTCTACACCATTCTCCTCCAGTATCACCTCTTTCTCCTGCAATCCCTCTTTCTCCTCCACTTCTTCCTCATCCTCCTTTTCTTCTTTACTCATTGTGATAGCATTCTATATTATTATTAACATTATTATGACTAATTTTAATTATTATTCTAGCACAATGTCTACACAGGCATGTGGCTAGGGCCACTGAGGCTAGTGATGTTTTCCTTTATGGGCCCTCAAGATTTACCTGGGATGGTTGCTCTAGGATTACCTGTCTTCTCAATAAAGCAACAAGGCTCCTCAGAGTCAAAAATAGAAAAAAATCAGAGTGATTATAATCTGCTGAGAGACTAGTATTCAAGCCTCCTTGTGATATTTGTACTTGTGAATCCTTCATTAGCTATTACACATTTAATTTCCACTGAGTATAACCAACCCAATGAATGCCAAGTGAGCCTTTCTTATGGCAGTTCTTCTCTCTAGAACTCCCAAGACCACCAGTGGCAATTCTTTCCATTTCAGCTGGTCAACGGCTACTGTTGTTTCTGTTATAACCATTCTGGTAGTCATTTCTTGCTGCTCAGTTGCCCAGGAAGGAGACAAGATGCTGGCTGCCTTTGGTTATCTTAATGCTCTTTGTCAGTGAAAAGAAGATACAAATACAAGTGGCCCAATTCCAAACATAATCTTGCCTAGTAGGTGCTCATAGATTTGGGGGGAAAGTTGGAAAAAGACATCATTACCAATCCTCCAGAGCTTTGAGAGCCATCCTTATCCCTTGAAACCATCAGAAAAAAGAGGAATGAGGGTCAGGATGTCCTATTAGTATATCCTTGGAATTCTGCTGAGTACAGGCAATAGGAATTAGGAAAAGGATATCTGAAGTATATCTGTACCTTCTCTGAAGTTCAGGTTTCAAGGAGAGACATTTCTACCTTCCATTCCCAAAGGGGCACTACATTCTTATTAATAGTTGGTATTTATGAAATGTCTAAAGATTGCCAAATACTTTACACACATTATTCCATTTGATTCCTTGAGAATTTAGTTCATTCCATTAAGATGATTTCACCTCATCTGGGAAATGGGAGGCTGAATCATGATCACAGAATGATAAAGCTAGAAGATGATCTAGTATAACCACTTAATTTTACAGTTGAGGAAACTGGGAGCATGAGAGTTTATTCAATGTGCCTAAGATCACTCAACTAGTAAGTGTACAGGACTAATTTCAAAACCAAGCTTGTGGAATCCAAGTTCAATGTCCTTCATACAATATTCCTGTTTACTTGTCCTCTGTGTCTCCTATTAGCTAAAAACAAACAATAACAACAACAAAAGAAACCTGGACTCTGGCACTTTTGCTTCTTGTTTTCTCACTTGACTTTCTGGTTGTATGGTCAACTCTCTGAAATGGTACCAGAGCCAACTCCAGCTCACAACAACTCCTATTAGGCAAGGAGTGTTGAGCCATATTCTGAACATACAGTCTGTGAGACCACAGTTGCTGTTTCCCAGTTCTACTCTGAATGCTTCAGAATGGGCCACTCATCCACCTCACCTGAGCTGAGCCCTGACAGGCAAATGGACTGGCAGTCTCTCTACTATTTAAAGCAAGACAGCCAGCAACCATCATCTATCAGCACTAAAACCTGAGCAATCTAAATTAAACAGGTTTTTCCCCTACATGCAGTCTTGCATAGGGAAATAACATCATTCATTATGAATGAACCTAAACAGAGGCATCTTGGAGGTGATGTGATCAAGGATTATGTTTTGTTTTGTTTTCCACTAGAAAATGTTCTAGGTTTGGTTCTTTGGGCTTAACAGCTGAGCTGCTATTCCAGTTCATAATTGTAATATGGGACTCTAAGGGAGTTTCACCAAAGAATCAAATGGGAGACCAATAACTCATAAAGCAATTGGCCATTTGGGGGGCTATGCAATAAGTTTAATTTACCATTTTCCCAGGTGGTTCCCATAAGAACCAGTACACACATGGCAATATTAGATATTGCTACATTAAAATTCCTAATACTGACTGGGTTTCTGGTTCAACACATACATCCATGCTGTTTCCTCAGACAGAGGAGAGTAAAGTGACTTTTTATGGGCAGTGATCAGCAGTGATGAGGTCAATTCAAAACTTTGGGAATTCCCAGAGGTTGTTTCCTTTCTGTTGTGTATCATTGGGAGAAGGGGAAAGCCTTGTTTTCATTACAGTTCAAGCCGGATGGTTCTCAATTTTTCTTACCAAATCAGAAGCTCTACCTAGCAAATAGGAAGAAGAAGAATTATTGGAAGAGCTCAGCTAGCCTGATTTTGAACACTTCTAAAACAAAGGGCTTTTACTGAGGTGCATTTTAACTCATGTAAGGGAAGGCACAAAACCTAAAATAAAGTATCCAGGGGTAAGTTAAGGGCAGAAAAAATGAAGGAGGAGGCATCCAGGGAAAAGTGCTCATAAGGCTGGGTCCCAATCACTGCAATGCTCTTTAGGGTATGGTAGGAAGAAGTGTGGGGAAGAGGCTCTCACTAGCTCTTTAGAGATGCTACTCTTGGACTTTGCAAACCAAGCCTTGCCAAGCTCTCTACCTTTCCTCTGGTCAGTATGTGGCACATCTAGGTTTCCATCACCTCCCCAACAAGTGGAGGGGGAAAAGGTTAAGAAGCCCACCCTGTTAAAGTGTAGAGAGGCTGCTACAGCCCACATTAGTGGAGGGATCCCCTACACCCACCAAGTCTAGCTGTATATTAGGCAAGATGACTTCCTATAGATATACTGGCAGGACACAGGGGCAGTAAAATCTTCAAGATTATCTGAGCTATTCAAGTTTTCACAGCTCACAGAATCTGACTACATCCATTTTTCTACCTGTTATTCTTCCCATTCCAGTTCCTTGAAAAAACAGAAGTCAAATCACAGAGAGAAAATGAACACGGCCTGCTGAGCAGTGTTCTTTTTCCCCACCCTGTGTTGTTTAAGAACAATGCTGGGGCTTGTTGTTAAGAGGGGTTTTAAATAGGAATTAATATTATGGGATGTTTCCATCCAAGGAGCTCCAGGCTTTAACGTACTCCTCCAAATAGCCTTTCTGTTTTACAGGTCTGGGGAGAGACAGCACAAAGGAAACTATTGACTTGGCATCCAGTGGCCAACTGCAACACCTGGTTCCAGGGTCTCTAGTCTCACCTCGAATCTCTTCTCTCCATCTGTACCTTCAGTTTATTACTTCCTTAGGAGTTTCGAATTTAGAACTATGCTGGGTAGAATGCAGCGAACCAGCTGACATTCTCAGCCAGGGGGGACGTGGCAGCTGCTTGTATTTGGCAGGATGTATGTGCATGTAGCTGAATTCTTATGCATTTTTAAAGTCTTCCGGGATGGAGATGAGTTTGTGATGTTTGAAGCCCATAAGCTGTGGCCACGTGGCACCAAAGATTATCAAACAAACAAACAAACAAGGAAAGTACACTCAACTCATCAGGGCATTGATCTATAAGAAAGCCAGAACTCTGTGTTTGCAAACACTAGGGCTATGATATACCTCATTGTTTTTGTTGTCATCTTTCCAGTTTTTATCTGTTTATTTTATTTTTAATTTATCGAATAAAATGAGCATTTCCAAAATATAGTACAATAAAAAGATGATTGTGCGTGAAACGGCAAATCTACTATGCACAACTTGCTATACCATTCAAATATATTAAAAAATTATCATGTAGATTTCTTTCCCCCCCAAGGTGGCTACCATTAGACACAAATAGGTGTGTGTAAATACATATATATATATACACATGTAAAATATGCATGTAAAATTATTCTATACCTCTATCAGTTTTTTCTGTGGTTGTAGAGTCTTTCTTCATATGTGCTTTATAGGTTTTTTCCCCCTATAACATAGTACAATAAAAAACATCTGGTTTAACTCAACATGCTCTGGAGGTAGCAAGTTCCCCTTCATTGGTTGTCATCAAGGGAAGACCATTTGTCAGACTTATTTTAGAAGAAATTCTCAGGTACAGGTAGGACCAGATGGCAGCTATGTCAAACAGTGATAGAGAGACAGACATAGAGTCAGGAAGATTAAGTACACATCCTCCCTCAGAAGCTTGCTAGGAAGGAGTCATGGGCAAATCACTCAACCTCTCAGTCTCAGTTGCTACACCTGTAATATGGGGATAATAATCACAGGGTTGTTATGAGAATCACAATAAATCACACATGTAAAGTGCTTTGGAAATTTTAAGGTACAAAGGTATGTGTGACTCTGAGGACCTTTCCAATTCTTCAATCCAGTGATCCAGTAAGATGTGGTTGCCTTTGTGATCTAACAGATGAATGCAATGTTCTCCACCTTCCTTTTAACTGAACAAAACAACAGCAGGTGGCAGCTGAGAGATGAACATCAAAGAATACAGAGAACCTTGGCAAAGTGATTGAGCATCTGAATCTCTTTCTTAATGAGGAGAACAGCTGATAGCTTGGAACACTGTAAGAGTGTAGGATCATAGAATTAGGCTAGAACTCCAAGGCAAACTATTCTAAACTCCCTCATTTGACACATGAGAAAACTGAAGCTCAGAGAAACTAAGTGATATATGCTCAAGTTCATACAGGGAATAAACATCAGAAAAAGGATATGAACTCAGATCTTCTAACTAAAATAGCTACTATATAAAAAACTAAGGGGAGGGTTTAGGATATGTCAAGGTAGCCATTGATTTTATACCCTGTAGATGAGGATTTGGCAAAGAAAGGAAAAAGGACACCCTATGATGTTCAACACCACAAAGTATTTAAAATATAAAAGGGAAAGGCATCTTTGGCAAGAATACTAGGATGATTGCTTGGTTAGCACATCTGAAGGGAATGGACCAGAGCTTCTTTCGAACAGTCAGTTGTACTATAAAAAAAAGAAAGAAAAAGAAATCTTCATAAATCATATGAAGCAATATTGGCATACACCATATGACAACATTCCCGCTGTGCCAGGGACATGCACAGCTGTGTAGGACAAGAAAATATCTGCACAAATAACTTCACTTTGCCCAAGAACAGCTGAAAGTAAACAGACCGGATCCATAGCAAAAAGTGTGAAGCCTGGGAAGTTTACCTTTGGCACTGCCAACCTCCCCTTTCTTCAGCCTCCTTCAGTGGTGACCTCCCTGACCCCTTTTAGATATTCATGGCCCTTCTACTCTTTAAGCCTTGTTCCCTTCCCAAGAACTCTGAGATCCGTCATTAATACCTGTTGATCCCTTGATAGATAACACCCTGGTGTTAGTTATTGCATCAACTTATCCAGAGTTGGCATTTTTCTCTCAAATGATGGAATGAGAGCCTTTGTCTCCAGTTCAAGGATTTGAAGCAGATAGAAGGAAATTTAAGAGCATCTCTGAAATCACATTCTAGATAAGGTCAGCCCTAAAGTTAAACTTGATTTAGTCCTACTAAAGTGACTCCAATGCATGGTTGTTCTAAAGAGATCGGCCCAGCAATTCACACACAAAACAACCCTAAATTGATGAAAGCTTTCTATTTTCCAAAATAGGACATCTTGTTGAATGACAAGTTCATTGAATTAGTGTATCAGTCAGTGTACTTGAGGTGGCACTGCAGATAGACAATGATATGTTGGACCCTAGATTGGATAAAAGGAAAGGAGTAGACAATTATTTCAGAAACTGCACAGTAATTTTAAGGATCCCAAGCTACTCATTGGCATAAAAACCCACTTTTCCTCTTAAAAGATATTGTATATGTGTACTATGAGACACAATGTATAGTAAAGAAGTAAATCTGATATTGCAAGGCAAAAATGATCTTTTTTATATTTATATTATTGTCATTTTTTAGTAAATCCTTCTACCTCTCCCTAACCCACTGAGTCATCTCTTGTAACAAAGAATTAAAAAAGAATGAGGGGAAAAAACAATTCAGCAAAATTATCCATCACATTAACAAAGCCTGACAGTGTATTTAATGGTCTGTACCCTTGGTCCCCCACCAGTGCAAAGAAAGGAGAGGGGTTCATTCTTTCTTCTCTTTTCTAGAGGCAAGTTGGTCATTATAACTATGTGGAATTCAATTTTTAAAAAAACCTTTTTAAGCAGGAATGTTCTCCCAGTGATACCATATGATTGTCAGTCATGGAACATCACCTTTTCCAAAGAATCAAGGTTGCAGATGATTTGAACAGTAATGGCCTCCAGCATATTTCCAGTGATGACCAACACTCACAAAGTGGCATAAAGGGTAACACTGACAAAAAGTGTAATTGGGAAAGTATAATTAGGAAAGAGGTAGCTGGTTGCATAGTGGTCAGAGTGCCAGGACAGGAGTCAGAAAAACTCATCTTGCTGAGTTCAAATCCTGCCTCAGATATTTATTAGCTGTATAAACCTGGGCAAATCACCTAACCCTGTTTGCCTCAGTTTCCTCATATGTAAAATGAGTTGGAGAAGGAAATGGCAACTACTCCAGTGTCTTTGCTAAGAAAACTCCAAATGGGGTCATGAAGAATCAGACACAACTTTAAAAAAATGACTGAAAAAAATAATTAGGAAAAGGAGATGTGTCAGTCAAGTGGCAAGAGAGAGGGTGAACCAATATTTAAAGTGCCAGAGTGATACCCATGAAAAGGAAAAAGACCAAAAGGAAAGCTACTACCATATTGGGTGGGCCCTATATGGAAGAATGGGGACAAGAATTGTGTGAAATGAGAAGGCATGAATGGGTTGCAATATCCTCAGAAGGAGTCCCCACACTGATAAGATCATTAAAGATGATGTGTTAAGTATAAAGTAACTGTGAGCCACATCAAAAGGGTCTTCTGGGAGTAAGAACCAAAGGCAAGCCCAGCTGCTCAAATCCAATTCCCTAGAATTATCCTTTTCAATTCAAACTCAACAAATACTTATTAAACCCTTATTAAACTATATATGCTATATAAAGAACTAGGCAGTGGAATGTACAAATGTAGACAAAAGTGTCAACCCTCTTACTTGGAACTTAGACTCTAACAAGGTGATGTGCATACAGTCAAATAACTATGATATATGATCATTACAAAAGACTTTATGCTCATACATGCAAAATGTTAGGTGTAGTTTGAGATTTTAAAAAAAGAAAAGGGCATTACTCCCTGAGAGAATTCAGGGAAGGCTGTCTAAAGGAGGAATCATTTGAATTACATGTAAGGGTAGTTTTCAACATTCATTTTCATAAGATTTAGAGTTGCAAAATTTTCTCCCTCCCTCCCTTTCCTCCCCACTCCACAAGACAGCAACCAGGTTATATATGTACAATCCACAAGTGTTCTTTTTATCAGTTCTTTCTATGGGGGTGAATAATATGCATCGTCATTAATCCCTTGGGATTTTCTCTGATCATTGTATTGCTGAGATTAGTCAAGTCATTCACAATTGCTCACTGAACAATGCTGCTGTCCCTATGTACAATGTCCTCCCAGTTCTGCTCACTTCACTATATATAAGTTTATATGAATCTTTCCAGGTTTTTCTGGTATCATCCTGTTTGTCATTTCCTATAGCACAATACCATTCCACCACAATCATATACCACAGCTTCTTCAGTCATTCCTAATTTGATGGACATTCCCTTGATTCCCAATTCTTAGCCACCAAAAAGAGTTGCTATAAATATCTTTGTACAATTTTCCCCCTTTTCTCTTTTTCATGATTACTATTGTTAACTGTTTCCCTCCATCCTATTCCCTTCCCCATGATATTTACTCTATTATCTATCTTCTTTTATCCTATCCCTCTTCAAAATGTATTTGCTTCTGTCTGTCCCCTCCCCCAATCTGCCCTCCCTTCTTTTGCCCCTCTCTTTTCATCCCCTTCCCCATCTATTTTCCTGCAGGGTTAGATAGATTACTCCAACCAATTGAGTGTGTATATTATTCCAGGAGGAAGCATTTGAACTGGACTTTATAGGATGGGTATATATTCAGAAGGCAGTGTGTATTGGTTATTCCAGGGAATGGAAACAGTATGAGCAAAGACATGGAGGCAGGGACGTGTGGGGGCCCAGAAGAAAAACTAGGAGAAGTTTGGTTTGGCTGGAGTATGGCAGGAAAGAAGACTTGAAAAACAGAGTAGAGTCAGATCATGGAGGACTTAGAGTAGCAGAGGTAAAAGAGTGTTTCCAATGAGTTCTAGCTTCTTCTAGGGTATGGCATCTGCCCTGCCTACAGCAGATCAGTCACCACTCTACAATTTACAGTCTTCAGTACTTGAGAAGTTAAGGGACCAGCCAATACACAGACAATATGTGTCAGAGGCAGGACTTAAACACAAGTCTTCCTGACTTGAGGCCAGATTTGGATCCATTATGCCATTTAAATGCCACCTACATGCACAGCAATTGAGGAGAGAGGAGCACTAACAACTGAGGGGACTCATGAAAGGCCCTTTGTATGAGATGGGAGGACACATGAGCTGAGCCTTAAACGAATCTAGGGATTCCAAGAAGTTGAAGGAAGGAGAGACATGAAGGCCACAGCCTAAGCAAAGGCACAGTGGTGGGGGATGGAAAGCGAATTATGAAGGACAGCAAATGGGCAAATATACATGGAACACAGAATTTTTATACCCAAATTGAAGAAATTAGTTGCCATAAAGTGGGGAACTGGAGTCTCAATCCCAATTCTCTGTATTGTAAGACAAGAAAATTTTGGTTTTTTTAATTTATTGAGCCCTTGAATTAAAAGCCTTCTCAGTAAGATTAGAGTTCAGCAAAACTATTAGTCAGAGGTTTATCTTTGGTACTTTGTTTCCCTTATTTAAATGCACCTTATTCCACCCTTAATCTCTCCCCCAGGTGTCCAGTGCCTTCATGCTGCCATCATATACCTCTACCCTTTCCTTCATGAAAATTTATATGTCTTTATATCCCCTTCCAAGGGACTATGGGTTACCCAGAAAACCCCATCCAAGCTAACGAGTTGAATCAGCCAAATAACATGGAGAACCAAACTTGCAATTCAGAAGATCTGGGTTGGGGTAGCAGTCCTGCCACTTAAAACTGTGTGATCTTGGGCAAGTAACTTAACTTTTCTGAGTCACAAATTCTTTCTTTGTTCTATCTATCCTGGAAGATATGAATCTGTCTTGGTAAATAATTATAATAAAATTTTACAATTTACATTGTAAAAGCAATTAATCAACAAGCATTTAGGAAGCATCTATTATGTATCAGACACTGTGCTAGGTGGAAAGGAAGGAGGGAAGGAAGGAGGGAAGGAAGGAGGGAAGGAAGGAAGGAAGGAGGGAAGGAAGGAAGGAAGGAAGGAAGGAAGGAAGGAAGGAAGGAAGGAAGGAAGGAAGGAAGGAAGGAAGGAAGGGAGGGCGGGAGGGAGGGAGGAAGGAAGGGAGAAAGGAAGGAAGGAAGGAAAAGAAAGCATACCTGCTCTCAAGAAGCTTAAAATCTATAAGGGGAGATGACATGTACATTTAACAGCTTGGACAAAAAAAAAAGAAAGCAGTCAGGAAGTGAAGGCATGAAGACTTTGGGGGATTAGGAAAAGAAGCCTTCATGGATTTTATATTTAAATTTATTTGTTGTGATGAACAAACATCTATTTTAGTACCACCCACATACCTCCTATTGTTTAAAAAAACCTGTGACGAATATGCATAGTCAAGCAAAAAAAAATGCAAAAATAAATTCCCACATTGGCCATGTCCAAAGATATATATGTCTCATTCTTCATCCTGAGTCCATCACTTCTTTGTCAGGAGGTGGCTAACACTGTCTTTCTGGAGTAGTGGTTGGGCAATGATTGATCAAAATTTTTCAGTCTTTCAAAGTTGTTTATGTTTGCAATGTTGTTAGATAAATTATTCTCCTGGCTCTGCTGACTTTACTCTGTATTAAATTCACTGAAGTCTTTGCAGGAGTCTCCAAAACTATGCCACTTGAACTTTGTCTTAATGGGGATTAGGGATTCTCTGAGGTGGTGAAGAGGAGGAATTGAATTCTAGAAATGGAAGTCATCCAGTGCAAGGGCATGACAAAAGGGAGAGTGCCATGTTTGGAGAACTGAGAGAAGACCCATTTGTCTGGACTATAGGATCCAGATAGGGGAGTGACATATAATGGGAATGGAGAAATAGGTTGGGATCCAGTTATGAAGGGCTTTAAAAGCTAAACAGAGTAGTTTCTATTCTATTTTCAAGGCAACAGGGAGCCATTAGATTTTCCTTAACAAGGGAGTGGCATGGCATGGCAGATAGAGCCCTAAGTTTAGTGTAGTGAAGACATGAGGTAAAATCCTGCCTCAGGTCCTTAATACTGTTTGTCTTGGGTGAATCACATAACTTCTCTCAACCTCAGTTTCCTCACCTCAGCCTCAAAGGTCCCTTCCATAAATCTATGGTCCTGTGGTACAACCTGAAATTAGAGAAAACATTTTGCCATATGTGTTTTTTGCCAAATGTAGAGGAAGAATCAAAGTAAGGAGAGTGGAGGCAATTAGGAGGCCATTGCAATAGTCAGAGTAAGAAGTGATTGAGGTCATGACTTTAGATGGAAGCTATGTAAGTAGAGAGAAAGGGGAAGATTCCAGAGATATTGTGAAGGTGAAAACAGTAAAATTTGGTAATTGCATATGTGAGGTAAGGTAGAGTCAGGAGTCAAGAATAACTCCAAGGTTATGAGACTGGAAAACTGGAAGAATGGTGGTACCCTTAACTGAAAAATGTTTGGTAGAGGAGTGTCTGATTCTTTGAAATTTGGGGTGAAGAATTGTTTTGGACTTGTTGAGTTTGAGATATCTCTGGGTAGTCAAATTTGAGGTATCTGATAGGCCAGATGGTGAAACTGTGCAAAGTCCTTCTTTAAATCCAATTCACTTTCAAGTCACATATTACTTTCCGGATATCATTGGTCTTCTGAGAATGAAGGACAAATAACAATCTGGTCTTACTGAACTGGAACTCAGTAGAGAAAAATGGGACTGGGCATATAGTCATCCCTTCCACATTGCAACTCTCGGGGGAGTTTTTTGGAAGCCACAAATGACACACAAAGGATAGCAGACAGCACAGAAAAACTTTAGAAACTCAGACATATGTAAAATATATGTATAGTATTATATAATATCAGCATGTTTTATCTTTTAATATTGTAAATACTGCAAGAACAAAAAAGAAATAATTCAGACTTCTCTGCTATGAAGGGAGGATCAAACAATTTTATATTGATTTTCCAGATCATAGGGATGCCACACCCCTGACCCCTGTGACGTAGAAGTGATAACTGTATAGATCTGGGAGTCATCTGCAAAGAAATGGTAATTAACCCCTAACAGCTAGCAAATATCAAAAGGAGTATTTGAACCCAGATCTCCCAGCTGAAACCCTGCCATCTTTCCAACACAATCAAGTGTTCTTGAAGAACAAATGAAATAACGGATGTAAAAATAAATCATATTTTTTAAAAAGTAGATTTTAATAAGGTCTTAATAATCTACTCAAAGGGGCAGCTAGGTGGCACAGTGGAGAGAGCACCGGCCCTGGAGTCAGGAGTACCTGAGTTCAAATCTGGCCTCAGACACTTAACACTTACTAGCTGTGTGACCCTGGGCAAGTCACTTAACCCCAATTGCCTGACCAAAAAAAAAAAAAAAAAATAAAAATAATCTACTCAAAAGGCACCATGATGAAATATGCAGAGTGCTGGACCTGGAGTTAGAAAGCCCTATCTTCAACCTCACTTTTGACATTAGGTGTGGGATCCTTAACCTCTCTGAACTTCAAGCACTTCTCTAAGGTTATAGTAAATCACTGACACATCCAGGTAACACAGGCCCTCAGGCCAGGAACAATTCAAATTTTATCAGGGAACAAACTTAGTGCTGATATGAGTCAGGCAAATGAGGGATATAACTTTGGGTCAACCATGAGGAGTTCCTTTGAAAGGACAGGAAGGAGGGGGCAGCTAGGTGGCACAGTGGATAAAGCACTGGCCCTGGATTCAGGAGGACTTGAGTTCAATTCCAGTCTCAGACACTTGACACTAGCTGAGTGACCCTGGGTAAGTCGCTTAACCCCCATTGTCCTGCCCCCCCCCAAAAAAAAAAAGAAAAGGAAAAAAAAAAGGACAGGAAGGTTCTCAAATTGCTTCAGATAGACACATGCCCTGTCTCTCCCAGTAAGTTATTATCACTGAGCCTGAAGAAGAAACCTCAGTAGGAAAAGGTAATAGATTTATAAGCTGGCCTTAGCAACTAACATTAAATGAGACTTGGCTAATAATTAAATCCCCAGCTTCAAAAGCTTTAAAATTTGGCTCTGAGTGATATGGAAGCTTGTTTTGTTATGCAGATCAGTATTTGGAGCTCCAGGCTTGATCTTTCCCTCTCCTGACCTTTCCGCAGAAAACTATTCCATTAAAGCAAAAGCCCTAGGCTTTCAGGGAGTTACACTTGGAGACCTTTAAAGTGTAACTCTTCATTGTACTGATCTTTCTCTCCTTGCTGGGAATAGGCATGACATGTCATTAGAGGTCTCTGCATTTCACTGTCATTGTTTCAAGGAAATGGAACTTTCCCCAGGAGGAGGCAGCTAGATATGAGTTGTTAATGAGTGGCAAACAGAGAAACTAAATTGATCAATGTTTATTGTGCCTCTTGGAGAGCCTCTCTTGCTATCATACTCCAAGTTGCCCTACAAATGCAACTGAAACCAATTTTTTTTTGTCCCAGGTTTGGCTCTAGAAATTGTTTTCAGTTGCTGTGTTCTCTTAGCTTGGGGATATTCTTCCAGGTTTTAGTTCTCCTTACATAACCAAATGAACAACAAATTCATTTTAAAAGGAACCTCCAGTGATACTTAAAATTTATGACCCGATCCTATCTTACTTATACATCCAGGTCAGCAGGAAGTTGGGTTGACACCATGGGGCATCTCAACAAAGTTCTTTCTCTTCTTTGCTGGCTCCATTTAAAATCTATTCTGTGGATTTTTTTTTCAGTACTTCTGTATTGGGAAAATTAAAAAAAAATAAGCATTTAAAAATCTTCTGTCTCCAAAGAGACCATCAGGTTTAGACAAAAAAAAATCAATGGGAGTTGACCAATGGCAAACACACCCACCCAATGACTTCTATGTAGTACCATCCAACTGTCCCATTGGTCATTTTATCCTAGATTACTGCATGGTCATCTGCTCCATTAGCCAGTGGCCATACTGCATCAGGATCATCCATACCTTACTCTCTTCAAGCCTCAGTTCTGTTTTTCATTGTGAAGACAAAATGAATGTGAACTTTCTCTCAAAGGACCATAGATATAGAAATGAAAAAGACTTTTGAGTCCATTGGGTCACAAAGGTGAAGGAACTTATCCAAGGTCACACAGGTAGTAAATGACAGATAGAAAATTTTAATCCAGATCCTCTGATTCTTCTCCCTGTATCACTCTGTCTCCTTAGAGTGATGTACCATTATGGAGTATGTTGGGTACTTTAAGGAGGAACCCTCCATTAGGCAAAGTGCAAATGATAACCTGTGAAAAAATAGAAAGCAAAGGGAGTATTTGGGGAGTTGTCAGAAGACACTGGCTTACTCTATGTTCTGTCCTTATTCTCTTGGAGAACATAAGTTTCTTGATGGCAAGAACTACCTGACTTGCTTTTTTTTTTTTTTTTTTTGGTGAGGCAACTGGGGTTAAGTGATTTGCCTAGGGTTACACAGCTAATAATTATTAAGTGTCTGAGGCCAGATTTGAACTAAGGTCCTCCTGAATCCAGGGCTGATGCTCTATCCACTGTGCCACTTAGCTGTCCCACTGACTTGATTTTTTTTTTCCTAGCAGCACCTAGCACAGTGCCTGGCATTTCAGGGAATAAGAGAAAAACTTAACCTGCAATGTTTTTTAATAGAGAACTCCCAGTATGGAAAGTCAATCCACCAGTGCAGCTGGGTAATAGATAAACTTAGAGTTACCTAGAGGAACTGAAAGGTTAAAGGGCTTTCCTAGAATCATACATTGTGTTTGTATCAGAGGTGAAACTTGAACATAAGTAATAATCATGAGAATAAGAATAACATTGATATAGCACTAACTACAGTTATCCTTTTGACATCTGGAAGTTAGGGGCTCAGCACCCCCATGATCTAGAAAATTGCATTTTTTTGGCCCTTCCTTCATACCAGAGAAGAAATCTGAATTTTCTTTCTCTTTTTCTTTTATGGGGTATTTACAGTACTTTATTATAAAATGTGGGTTATTTGGTCACAGGCTCTGTGTCATCTACTGCCATTCATGTGTCATCTGCACCTTCCACGAAACTCCCCCAAATTTCTCATTTAATTTCTTATGCTGACCCATAACATGGCATGACCACAATGGGGAAAAGTTGCAATGTGGAAGGGATAGCTATATATGCTAAGTACTATGCTAAGCAATTTATAATTATTACCTTATTTGAGCCTCATAATTCTGGGAGTTAGATATTATTATTCCCATTTTATAGATGGGGAAACTGAAGCAAACAGAGGTTAAGTGACTTTCTCAAGTTCCTACAACTATTTACTATCTGAGGCCACATTTGAAATCAGGTCTTTCTGACTCCAGGAACTCTAAGGCCATTTTATTGTCTAGTATACCATGGAGTCTTCTGCTACATACCATATGGTAGCTTCATGATTATTGCTTGTTTATTGATTCCCCCAAGATGTTGCCAAGAAATATAATTGTGGCAATCTGGTGGAGAGAAAGTTTTTTAGGGTTAGTATCACTTGCCATAAGTTTTCTCTACTCTAGACATGTCCCTTTTTTCTATCTGGAACCTCCTCCCCCTTTTGTAATCTGCCAGGAACCTTGCATGTTCAAAGTTTCCAACTCCCATGCAAGTTTCATGTTGCCTAAATGCATGGTGTCATAATGAGAGGAGCAGGGAGATCCAATGTCATGATGGACCAATAAAGTTGTAACTGCCAAATTTAATGTGGGGAGAGTTCATTGGGTGGCTCGCCATAATATTGGGGTAAGAAAGGGGATTAACAGCCTCTTTGAAAAAGAACAAAACAGGTTTTATTAATAGGAACAAATCTATAACACATTAAAAGGGGGATAGACAAATGCACCACCACACCAGCGTCTTTCTCCCTCTTTCTCGACTGCAGGAGTGTCTCCTCTCCTCCCTTCTCTCTCCCAGAAGCCCCCTCTCCCACAGGAAAAAGTGGCTAGGTGCACAGTGAATAGAGTGCTGGGCCTGGAGTCAGAAATACTCCACTTCCTGAGTTCAGATGAGGCTTCAAATACTTACCAGCTGTGGGACCCTGGGTAAGTCACTTAACCCCATTAGCCTTAGTTTTCTCATCTGTTAAATGAACTAGAAAAGGAAATGGCAAACACTCCAGTATCTTTTCCAAGAAAGCCCCAAATGGGATCACGAAGAGATGGATATGACAAAAAGGACTCAATAGCATCAATGATGTGCCAGGCACTGTGCTAAGAAGTTAGAGATACAAATATAAAGAAAGATAGTCCCTCTCTTCAAGGATCTTACAATGGGGGAAGATAGCACACAAAAGGATGGTGAAAAAGGTGAAAAGATGCTACCAAGGAATAGCTGGCCCAGAGACATGATGTACTGGGGAGTTAAAACCAAGCAGAATTGATAATGGAGGATGGAGAGTGACCTGGAAAAAAATTTTTAAGTTCAGAGCCCTCTATAAAGGAAGGTTGTAGAAGGAGTTTACTCCTCTACCCTCCAGCCTTCCAATCAGTGGGGAGAGGCTTCTGAGGTAGTTGAGAAGGTGTTGAGTATCAGAAATGAGTCAATCACAGAAAAATGATATATGAACAGAAGATAACTGAGTTGCAAAGACAGCTGGCAGAGGAGGAACCCATGGATACAGATCAGAGTAGTAATATGTTAAGTACCATTCAATCAGAAGTTGCCAAACATCAGCTGCTAATTGAAGAAGAAATTCAGAAATTAAAAAGATACAAGATTGAAAATATTAGAAGGAAGCATAATTATTTGCCTTTCATCATGGAGCTATTAAAGACTTTAGCAGAACACCAGCAGTTAATACCACTAGTAGAAAAGGCAAAAGAAAAACAGAATGTGAAGAAATCTCAGGAAAAAAATAAAAAGGATACTTGAGCAGCAAGAGATAGAAAGAGAAATTCAATTTAAAGTAACAGGAGATAATATAAAATACTTTGGAGTCTACTTGCCAAGACAAACCCAAGAACTCTATGAACACAATTACAAAACACTTTTCACACAAATCAAATCAGACCTAAATAATTGGAAAGATATCAATTGCTCATGGATAGGCAGAGCTAATATAGTAAAAATGACAATTCTACCCAAATTAATGTACTTATTCAGTGCCATACCAATAAGACTACCTAAAATTATTTTATAGAGCTAGAAAAAATAATAACAGAATTCATCTGGAAAAACAAAAAGTCAAGAACATCAAGGGAAATAAAGAAAATAAATGCACAGGAAGGTGGGTTAGCTGTACCAAATCTGAAGTTCTACTATAAAGCAGCAGTCATCAAAACTATCTGGTACTGGCTAAGAAATAGAGTGGAGGATCAGTGGAATAGGCTAGGCACAGGAGACATGGTAGTAAATGACATTAGTAATGTACTGTTTGATTAACCCAAAAACTCCAGCTTCTGGGATAGGAATTCAGTATTTGACAAAAACTGCTGGGAAAACTGGAAGATAGTATGGCAGAAATTAGGCATAGACCAACATCTTACACCTTATACTAAAATAAGGTCAAAATGGGTACATGATTTAGACATAAGAGGTAATACCATAGGTAAATTAGGAGAAGAAGAAATAGTCTACCTTTCAGATCTTTGGAAAGGAGAACAGTTTATGACCAAACAAGAGATAGAGAATATTATGAAATGAAAAATGGATGATTTTGATCACATTAAATTAAAAAGGTTTTGTACAAACAGAAGCAATGCATCCAAAATTAGAAGGGATGCAAAAAGCTGAGAAATAATTTTTATGGCCAGTACTTCTGATAAAGGACTCATTTCTAAAATATATAGGGAACTAAATCAAATTTATAAGAATCCAAGTCATTCCCCAATTGAGAAATGGTCAAAGGATATGAACAGGCAGTTTTCTGATGAAGAAATCAAAGCTATCTATTCCCATATGAAACAATGCTCTAAATCATTATTGATTAGAGAGATGCAAATTAAAACAACTCTGAGGTATCACTTGACACCTATCAAATTGGCTAATAGGACAAAAAAGGAAAATAATACATGTTGGAGAAGCTGTGGAAAAATTGGAACACTAATGTATTGTTGGTGGACCTGTGAACTGATCCAACCATTCTGGAGACCAATTTGGAATTATGCCCAAAGGGATATAAAGCTGTGCATACCCTTTGACCCAGCAATACCACTTTTGGGTCTTTTCACCAAAGAGATCATGGAAAAGGGAAAAGGACCCACACGTACAAAAATATTTATAGCTGCTCTTTTTGTGGTGGCAAGGAATTGAAAATTGAGGGTATGCCCATCGATTGGGGAATAGCTGAACAAGTTGTGGTATATGAATGTAATGGAATTCTATTGTGCTGTAAGAAACGATGACCAGGAGGAGTTCAGAGAAACCTGGAAGGATTTGCATGAACTGATGATGAGTGAGATGAGCAGAACCAGAAGAACATTATACACAGTATCATCAACATTATGTGTTGATCAACTGTGATAGACCAGATTCTTCTCACTAATCCAATGGTACAAGAAAGTTCCAAAGGACTCATGATGGAAAAGGCTCTCCAAATCCAGAAAAAAAGGAAATGTGGAATATGGATGCTTATTGGACCATACTATTTCTTTTGGTTTTGGTCCTGTTGTTTTTCTTTTTTGAGATTTTTTCCTTTTTGCTCTGATTCTTCTCTTATAATATGACTAATGCAGAAATATGTTTAATGTTATATATATATATGTATATATATATGTATATATATATATAACCTATATTAGATTATCTGCTGTCTAAGGGAGGGAGGGAGAAAAATTTTGAATTGGAAATCTTATCTAAACAAATGTTGAAAACTAAAATTAATTGATTAATTATTTTTTTTTTAAAAAAAGGATGCTTGGAGGAAGATGCTTCTGATCTTACTTTCATGAAAAAACCATACGTACACAAGACTTTTAACAACATCCTATCTAGTCCAGCATACATTTGACAATAGTAACAATCTGTTTCACCTTGAATGCATGGATTCATACAATCTTTTTTTCCCTTACCTGCGAATTCCATTATTTGACATTTTATTTGAATTCCTGACAGCTTCCCTGAAAACAGTACTACTGTAATGCACCTGAAATGCACAAATGATATTATTCTAAACTCTTCCTAATTTATCTTTTAGGTTTTTGTCCCACAATTAAAGATTAAGACTTACAATAAAACAGAAAAATGTCACATGTTAAAAAAAAAAGAAATGAGAATCAGCATGGTAATGAGATTTCAGGTGATTGGTTTAACCTAGGGGAAGGTAAGGAATATCTTGGCATCTTTCCAAGATAGTCTTTCTATACTATTGTTTTTTATTTTAAACTTCTTTTTGCTAAATGTTATTTGATCTATGTATGTCTCATTTTGTTTCAGTCTTAAGCCTGAATCACTAGGCTGGCCTGAGTTAAGTCCGAACCAGAATACCATTCCTTCTTCTCCACACTCCCAGCCTCAAGTATTCCAGTTAAACCATAGAGATATTTCTTAAATATGCCAAATCAAAGTCTATTGCTTTGAATTGCTATACTATTCAGTTCTCCTTCAGTGACTCTTAGTTCATAGACTATGTATACTTTCTATGACTAGAATTATTATAGAATTCCAGACTAGAAATCAGGGGGTCCTGGTTTCCCAGGTTTCACCATGGACTCTCTTCTTAACTTTGGTCAAAGTCATTTTGCCTTTTTGTGACCAAGAAGCACCATCTGTGAGGTGGAAATGATAATCCACAGAAAAATGTTCTGTGAAACTCCTGTAGATATAAGATAATAGATATGAAAGTGTTTTTAAAGTGGAGGAAGGAGTATTTTTAGTTGCTGAATGCAAATACAGATTCCTCATAATCAAATGATTATTTATCTTGACTTCCAGAAATTTTTTTGCCTCTTCTTCAAAAAAAATTAAAATTTGAAAGATTATCAAGACTCAAATACGTTTTATTTTTTTTTAATTAAGGATATCTTTTGGTTTTGAAATTACCTATATATGTATGTGTGTATGAGTATACACATACATACATACATACATACCCTGGATTTACTCTCTGGGTCAGAAAGTAGGGAGTGAATCACTCCCAGAGAGTAATCCCTTTCAACAAAGACTAACAGAAAAAATAAAGCATCTCAGCAAAACCAACAAAAATATGCAGGCTAATTTGATAGTATAAGCAATGAGCCGCATCCACAGCTCCCCAACCTCTGCAAAGAAGGGAAATAGATGGCATCTTGTCCTCTCTTCTTAAGACCAAGAGTGGTAACTCTAATTTCACACTGTTCAGTTGAAATAAGAAGTCTTATGACAGAGTAGTTCCAGTCCCACCTTTGACATAGAGTTGCCTGGTGACCCAGGGCAAATCACTGTCTCAGTGTTCTAAGAAGTTCCAGAGAAGATGCTAACCTTCATTGGTAAAGGAAGTTTCCCTCTCCAAGAGTTGCACCATGTTTAAATTACAAGCCTAGTTTGTCCCTGTGAGTTTTGTCTATTTTTTTTTTTTGCTTTTCCTGCCATTTATGTTGTTACAGTCCTTGCATACACTGTTTTCCTAAATAATATGATTTACATATAATTATATCTGGAGAAAGCCCTAGAGCTCTTTCTTCTGGACTGCATATCCAGTAGTATACTAGGACAGAGGGAAGGACTAAGCATTGCTATAACACCTACTATGTGCCAGGCACCATGCTGAGCACTTTATAAATATTTATCCTCACAACAACAGTATGAGGCAGGAGCTGTTACAATTGAAATAACTGAAGCAAACAAAGGGTAAGTGATTTGCCCAGGGTCACACAGTACTCTTGAGTGTCTGAGGCCAGTTTTTAACTCAGTCTCCCTGACTCCCGGCCAAGTGTTCTATCAATTGCACCACCCTTTGCCTCTAGCTGCTAGACAAAGAGTTGGGTATCTTGGGTTTAAATTCTATCTTAGATCCTTCCAACCTATGGATTCATGGGTATATGATGAGTCTCTTACACTTATAGATTCCACATCTGTAAAATGTGTATGATAATATCTTCTAACTCAAAGTGCCATTGTGAGGAAAATACTTTATAAAACATGTATTATTGAAATGTATGCTATTTTTCCCCCTTTACCCTTTTTGGCCAGTGGTTTGGTTTTTGTATCATGGACCCCATTGGCAGTTCAGTATAGCCTATAGACCCCTTCTCAAAATAATATACATGCTTCAAATATATAGGATTTTTTTTTTTGGTAAGGCAATTGGGGTTAGTGACCTGCCCAGGGTCACACAACTAGTAAGTGTCTGCACTTGACAACTTACTAGCTGTGTGATCCTGGGCAAGTCACTAACCCCAATTGCCTCACCAAACAAACAAAACAAAACAAAACAAAAAAACAAAAAAAACTACTAGGTGCCAATAGTATACTAAACACTTTACAAATATTATTATTCAAAACTCAAAACAGCTCTGTGGAGTTAGATGCTATTATTATCCCCATTATATTTGGGTTTGTTTGTTTATTTTTGGTGAGGCAATTGGGGTTAAGTGACTTGCCTAGGGTCACACAGCTAGTAATTGTTAAGTGTCTGAGGCCACATTTGAACTCAGCTCCTCCTGAATCCAGGGTCAGTGCTTTATCCACTGCACCACCTAGCTGCCCTTATCCCCATTTTATAAGTGAAGAAACTGAGGCAGAATTTAAGTAACTAGCACAGGGTCTTATAACTAGGAAGCATGTGGCCTCCTAACCAATTCTAATTTCCACTGGATTATATTATCAGCCTTCTGTCTATTCCCCTTCCAGCCCCGCCAAATGTGTTTCCCTAGGTAAACAGTCCATGATGGGGGCTGTGAATGGTCAGGGAAACCTGAATTTGTTGGGGATCAGTGCACAGGCATTCAATAAATGTGCCTAAAAGTGAAGACCTTCTGAAATACATTAGTAGTAGTAGTAGTATAGATATTAGCATTAGTATTATTGCTGGTGTTGTATTAGCATTAGTTGTTGTTGTTATTGTTACAAATATCATCACAGCTGACATTTAAATAAAATCAAATAATTGTTACTTATATAATTATTATTCTTATAGATAACATACTTTGCCTACTGATATTTAAGTAAAATTAAATAATTGTTTATATAATTGTCACAGATAACATACTTTATGTCATTATAGCTATATCAGTATAGCTGATATTTAAATAAAATTAATTCATTGTTACTTATATAATTGTTATTATAGATAACATGCTCTAATACTTGCAAAGAGCATCAGAGCACAATCAGTCTTGAGACTGACAAGAATTTTTTAAAAAGATGCAAAAGGAGGTTTCAGAAAGTATAGCCTATATACTCTAAGGGTCTAATTAATTTGAGCTGGCTGCTTGAATCCTTAAGTAAGAGGGAGATCTCAGCTCTAGATCAAATTTGCTTTTCCATCTTAGTTAGGGAGATAGTAAGAGACCCCATCAGTCACTACAGAAGGCTTAATAATTGCTCCACACTTTGGTTTCTATTGATTTACAAATGTTTGAAGGAAGCTCTGATATTGACTTGACTCCCTGAACCTACCAGCTTCTGATCTCTTCTCCTCCCCTCCCTTCCCATCCTCTTGCATGCAAATTAAAAGCCAAGAGGAAAAACTGACAGGGGTACTACTCCCCAGCAGCTAAGAGGACATTAAAACAGGAGAATGTGCATCAGCTTCTCTCTTATGACTTTTGTACTAGTTGTCCCCAATGCCTTGAATGCATAGCCTCCTAATCCCTCATTTTCTTCAAGACCTGCCTTAAGCACCATCTTCTACAAGAAGGTTTTCTTCATCCCCCTAACTATTAGTGATCTCCCTTCCTAATCCCTCTGCTTTTAACCACTTTCTAGTTATGAATTTGCTCTGTGAAAGGCAAAATGAGAGAGTAGATAGAGAGCTGGTTTCTGGGTTTTGTTGTTGTTGGGTTTTGCAGGGCAATGAGGGTTAAGTGACTTGCCCAGGGTCACACAGCTAGTAAGTGTCAAGTGTCTGAGGCCAGATTTGAACTCAGGTCCTCCTGAATCCAGGGCCGGTGCTTTATCCATTGCGCCATCTAGCTACCCCCTAGAGAGCTGGTTTCTAAAGCTAAGACAATGTCAGTTCAAGTCCCAGCTTTGACAGCTACAATATGCATGACCTCAACCTCCCTGTGCTCTACCAACCTCTCTGAGACTATACATTGCAAGGGAGGTACCACTTTACATTGGGGAAGCTAATTTAGTAACCTGCAAGTTCCTTCTACCAATGAAGTCACAGGTCTAGTTTCTATCCTTATATTCTCTGTGTGTATGTATGTATGCATGTGTATATATGTATATGTATGTATCTGTGTGTGTGTGTGTGTGTGTGTGTGTTGTGCCCTGATAGAATGTAAACTACTTGGGAGCAGAAATTGTTTCTTTTGTTTTTAGTCATATTCCCAGTACCCAGAATTGCCTAGCAAATAATAAGCACTTTATTAATGCTTCTTGATTGACTCCTTGATTGGCTGATGGAGCAAAACTAATAATAATAATAATAATAATAATAACCCACAACACTATTTCACAGCCCCACCTCTCTGCCCAAAGATTCCCTTTATACAACTTACAAATCTGGGCTTTGCTTTAACTTCACTGTGTTTTGAGAACTGTACTGATCCAGTGGCACACTTCTGAGTTTATAGAAAACGGCTTTAAAATAACAACATGAAGTATCAATGAGCAGTTTCATCTATGTTTCCATCTACCTGTCTCTTGCAAATAGCTGTTACATAGATCTCTAAGTCAGTCATCTATCTTTGTTCAGTCAACTCCTAAGATGGTGTTTCACTGAATTGATTAGCAAAATGGATTTTTTTCTCTCACTTTGTTGACTGGCCATTTCTGAAAATGAGAAAGCTTGTTGGTCAATGAATGGTGACCCTGGCCCAGTGGTGTTATAAATGGAAAGACAAAAGGGTAATGTCAATGAGCCTGACACATATCAAATTTATTGAGAGCTGGATGGCTTCTGTGGTCTCTTCTAGCTCTGATCTATGATGTTTTTTTCAGGCCTACAAGTTCTTGATGTTGTTTCCATGCTATTTTTCATACATTATCAACATGCTTAAGTCACTGTTAGTACTCTATCTCTCCCAAGTTTTGCCCACTATGTGCCATCATATTTCCTCTTGAACCAGCCACAAATGCGATTCTTCTGATATTTTTTGTTTTATGGTTCATAGCCATGTAGTATTGTCAAGAGCATGTCCACTATTCATTAAACTTCAGTGACTCCTTGTTACCTCCAGAATCAATTATAAAATCTTCTTTTTGGCCTTCGAAGTCCTTTGTAACCTGCCAGTCCTTATCTTTTGGGTCCTTTGATCCCACACTTTCCAGTATTCTTTTAACTTACACCCTCCCACTCATCCAATACCACACCCATTCACTGTGCAATCCAGTGACAATGGCCTCTTTGCTGTTCCTCAAACAAGACCCTCCATCTTCTGATTCTGGGCACTTTTATATGCTGTTCCCCATGCCTGGAATTTTCTGCCTTCTTGTTTCTGTCTCCTGGGTTCCCTGACTTCCTTAAAGTTCCAGCTAAAATCTCATCTTTCACAAGAAAACTTTATCTTTTGGGGGGGGGGCATTGGGGGTTAAGTGACTTGCCCAGGGTCACACAGCTAGTAAGTGTCAAGTATCTGAGGTTGGATTTGAACTCAGGTGCTCCTGAATCCAGGGCCACTGCTTTATCCACGGTGCCACCTAGCTGCCCCCAAAACCTTTATCTTATGCCCCATAATTCTAGTGCCTTCTCTCTGTTCATTATTTCTAAGTTACCTTCTATATATCTTTTTTTGTACAAAATTCTTTGCATGTTATCTCCTCAATTATACTGGGGTCTCTTAGCAGAGATTGTCCTTTGTCTTTCTTTGTATTCCTAGCACTTAGCACAGTACCTGGTACATAATACACACTTAGTAGATATTTATTGACTTATTGGCTGCTATTCAAGATGGCATTTTCCAGCGTGGGCAGCTTGGGATCTTTGGAAGCCCTGAGCAGCTTTGCAAATACAATACAACCTCAGCTCATTGTCTATTCTTGATCCTTCAGGGTATTCAGTAGAATAAGTTGATGTTTCCAGACCTATAACATCTCAAGGCACTACTCTTTTGCTTTGGAGACTCTTGTTTTAAAACAATGAATAGGAATAAGTGAAATGATTCTTAATAACCAATGATTTGGGGAGATGCAGAGTTCTTCCTTTTCTTCGAAAATTCTCATTTGAAGACTCAGCCTCTGAAGGAAAAGACTGATGATAGCAGATAGGATTAACATTCTCCTCAAACTAGGTATTGCTACCTCACCCAACTTTACAAGGAATTTAATCTAAGGTGAAACTACTGGCCCATTGGGTTCTGCTCAGGATTGGGTGGGGGATATAGATCCTGGGGGTAATTTGAAAGTAAATGACATGATCAAAGTCACGTCGCCTATTCTCTAATTTAGAATAATCAACTTGTCATTGTAATATTCATTCTTGTTTATTAATTGTTAACCAATCATAATTGATTACAACCCTCAGTAATATCTACTCTTCCAAGGACATAAAAACTATAAGCTGACCACCATGATTCGTCTTTGGCATCTGAGAGTGTCACTGATCCAATTGATTGGTAATATGTTGGCATTATTAACAAAATGATTGATTACCCAGAAATTATGTCTCTCAAACTTTTTAAACATCACATAATTCACTAAGTACATTTGTTATACAGTATGTAAGATATGTTATTTTCTAGAATTCAGAACAGCCATCATTTCTATATCCATTTTCCTCAAGCTGAATTGATCTTTAGATATCTTTGTTCCCAGGATATCTGCCCAGTGAAAAAGGTGCAGCCGACTTTAGCTGATGTGTGGTAGCTTTGGCAACCCTTCATTTCCCTGCCTTCAATAGCTTGGCATTTGTGCCCCATCCATATAACTCAATATCTATAGTCAAGTCATTTAAGAGCTTGGCCACCCAGTGTGCTTCTGCCTATTTCCTCGAGCCATCTGGAAATCTTCCAGTGTTCCTTTCGAAGAAGGGAGGAACTGTGGCATCCTACAGCTGGCTCCGATGTGTCTGTTGAACTTCTACATTCTTCTTACCTCATTGCGTTGGAGACTTTCCTTTTACTGCCAATGGCTTTCTTTGGAAAGTAGTTTTATAATGACCTTTATCTAACAATTAACCAGGAACGAATTAACTTAGCAAGTTGAGATCAAAACCACTAGGCCACAAAAAATCTTCCCTGTCTTTTGGACTTTCCAAGTGTGAATATTTTTGTTGTTGTGCTCAGTGGTGCTGCCAAGATTTTGGTCTCCATTCCAATACAACAGACAAGAACCAATCAACCAGCATTTTGGAAAGAGTTTGTTGGTGAGAACATATGTTGCTAAGTGATGAGCATCATTTGTTCCTTTCTGGTTTTCCTTTTTATCACTGGCATGGAAACTATAGTTCCTTCCAAAAGAAGAGAAGGCTGAGTCATATTTCTGCTAGGACAATACAGAAGTTGGTTTCTTGGGGGACAGAGCTGAAATGGCTCCAAAGTTGAATATTTGGGCAACCTCAAATTCCCAAAGAAAGGAGAAAAAACAAACAATTCTGGTTCTCCTGACCCTGAATCCTGGCAAGGCTAGAATTATCTTGTCTTGTCTTCCTAAAGACAGGTGTAGTATAATCAGAACCAGCTTTAGATCTCATTTACAGAGAGGATGTGCCTTTGAGAAGGCTGGGACAGTGGAAAGAAGACACCTCTGGTCTCTTTTACTGTCCTTCATCAAACTGCCAAAAATTAAACTTCCTTTGACCTGAGGATTCCACTTCCCTGGCCAAAAACTTCACCTACTCCCTACTGCCCAGAGGACAAAAGCAGAATTCCTTAATAATAGTTCCTTCCCTGGGTGATTATCTCTAATTTATCCTGTATATATCTTGTTTATAAATAGTTGTCTATATGCTATTCCCTTCCTCTCCCATTTAGATTATGAGCTTCCTGAGGTCAGAAACTGGTTTTTTTGTTTTTCGTTTTTTTTTTATTCCTCCAAATAGTCCAATGCCCAGCACATAGTAGATTCTTAACAAATGCTTGTTGACTTAGCCTGGGATTTTGAGAGCCTGGATAATCTAGCTGTAGCATATCTTTCCAGTATTATTTCATATTGCTTCTTTTCATACAAATGATATTCTAGATAAACCAGACTAACTGTTCCCCAGTCACGTTTTGCCATCCTCTAGCTCAGTGTGTTGGGAAAATTGTCCCACATGCCTAAACGGCCTGAATGCCTCTTCATCCTGTCTTGCTGAAATCCTTCTTTTCCTTCAATGTTCAGTTCAGTTACTTCTCTCATACTTCCAGCTGAAAGCAATCTCTCTTTCCTCAAAATTTCCTAGATCTGGACTGCTTCTTTGCCTCCCCATCACAACATAATTAGTATGATAATAATCTATCATAATCTTAGTATTATAATAATTATTATAAACAGAATATATACACAGAGATACAACTATGTGTATGTCTCTATATACATATCTAGTATGACAAAGTTAACTTTCATATATTACTTGAACTTTTACAACATCTTTTTCATATTGCCTTATTTGACCCTCTAAACAATCCTGTGTCTGGTGCTTTACTATTCCCATTTTACAGATAAGGAATTTAAGGCTGAGAGACATTACATGACTTGCCCAAGGTCAAACAGATAGTAAGAACCTGAGGCAGATTTTTTTTGGCAGTGCAATGAGGATTAAGTGACTTGCCCAGGGTCACACAGCTAGTAAGTATCAAGTGTCTGAGGCCAGATTTGAACTCAGGACCTCTTAAATCCAGGGCTAGTGCTTTATCCACTGTGCTATCCAGCTGTCCCCTGAGGCAGAATTTAATCTCAGATCTTCCTTGATTCTAAATCTGACACTATGCCACCTAGCTACCCAATCCCCAGTATATTATCAGCTCTTTGAGGGCAAGACTCTATCATTTTTCATATCTTCATCCCCAAAACAAAACAGAATACACTGTACACAGTAGGTGTTTAATAAATGTTTGTTCCATTAACCACAGAGAAATAGGTCCAAATGTAGGGGAGAGTGAGGAGAGCTCATACCCAAGCTTCTCTATGAGAGGCAAAGTGGAAAAGTAGATACAGAGCTTCTTTGAGCCAAGAAGATCTGGGTTCAAGTTTTGCCTTTGATACATACTAGCTATGTGACCCTAAGCAAGTCACTGAACCTCTCAATACTTTAGGCACTTCTCTAATACTATAAATTGCTGAAAAGATTCTGAATTGTTAGAGGGAGTTTTCTCATCTAGAAGTTGCCTGCTCTTTGTCCCTAACCATCTCTAGTGTGGATACTGCGAGGGTTCTGGCTCCAGACCATACATTTATTTCTCCTAATTATATGGTTTCTAGGTCTTTCCTTTCATTCACTCCTGTCAAACTAAATCAGTTCTTCAAAAGTTAGCAATCTTACTATTTATGGAAAAACACTCCAAGTCTGTTTAACCAAGTAAAAACTAAATAAACATGGAACTGCTAAGCAATTGAGCTAGGTCAAGCACTATGGTCCTTTCACACTTAGCCATGACCCCAGGATGATGACAGGCAGTTGGGCCAACTGAATCAGTGATTGAAATAGGCATCTCATGTGAAAAGCAGAACCAGCCAATCTCTTCCCACCTGTTCCTCTCTGCTCATTAGTGGGCACTCCATTTCCTTAAGCAGAATGATTCCCTCATGAGAAAAAAAATCACTGCCTGACTGAAGCTGATTCTTAGAACCTTAGATCTGGAAGGGACCTTAGAGGCCATATCTTCATTTTTTAGTTAAATTTGCTTTCTTTGATTAAAAAAGATAGATTTTCAGGAAGGGGTAGTTAGAAGCAAAACACTTTTAAGGAGGAATAAGGTAAAAGAAGATAGAAAATAGAGTAAATATCATGGGAAGGGAATAGGATGGAGGGAAGTAGTTATGATGATTGACTATAATGGCAAAGCATATGGTACCTACTTTGCTGGGCTAGTGTGAAGAAAATTCTTTGTCAAGTTTAAGGTACTATATAAAAGTTATGATGAACAGGATGCTATCAGAAAAACCTGGAAAGACCTACATGAACTGAAGCAGAGTGAAATGTACTGTATACAAAATAACAACAAGATGATCTGCTGAGAAGCACATGGCTATTTTCAGCGATGCAGTGATCCAATGTAGCTCTAAAGGACTTATGAAGATTGCAATCCATCTACAGAGAAAGAACTGATGGTGTCTGAAAACAGATTGAAGCATATTTTTTGACATTTCCCTAATCTGAAGTTTTGTTTTTGTCTGTTTTCTCTTACAACCTAGCTAATGTGGAAATATTTTCGATGAATGCTTATGTATACCTTATATTGAATTGCATGAGTTCTTGGGGGGTGGGGGATGGGAAGGGAGGGAAGGAGAAAGATTGGAACACAAAGTTTTAAAAAATTTATGTCAAAATTTGTTTTTACATGTAATTTGGAAAATAAAATTCTAAACAGAAATAAAAAAGATAGATTTTCCCTCCCTCAGATAGCTCCCACTATTGAAAACCTTTGTAAGTATATACATTTGTTGTTCAGTAGTTTTTCAGTTGTGTCCAACTCTTTGTGACCTCTATTGGGATTTTCTTGGCAAAGATATTGGACTGTTTTGCCATTTCCTTCTCCAGCTCATTTTACAGATGAGGAAACTGAGACAATAGGGTTAAGTGACTTGCCCAGGGTCAAACAGCTAGTAAATACCTGAGGTTGGATTTGAACTCAGGAAGATAAGTCTTTCTGACTCCAGGCCTGGCTCTCTATCCAGGTTTCCAGGTAGAGCCTGGCTCTCAATCTAGCTGCCCATTCCTCACCAAAAAAGGAAGAGTAATAACAGTAACACCATAAAGAATTGCTGTGAGGATCAAACAAGATTATGTATATAAAACACTTTTCAAACCTCAAAATGCTATATTCATATTAGTTGTTGTTATTTTGTTGTTGTGGTTGTAGTCCTCCTTAGGCAAAAGAAAAAGATCCTACCAGCAAAACACTTTTATTTAGAGCTATGGAAAGAAAGCTGAAGTGTGTCATGAGATTCAGATTCTAGCTCCAAACATATTCTTCCTTCCTTCCTTCCTTCCTTCCTTCCTTCCTTCCTTCCTTCCTTCCTTCCTTCCTTCCTTCCTTCCTTCCTTCCTTCCTTCCTTCCTTCCTTCCTTCTTTCTTGCTTTCTTGCTTTCTTGCTTTCTTCCTTTTTTCCTTTTCTTTCTTTCTCCTTTCTTTTCTTTCTTTTTTCTTCCTTCCATCTTTCCTCTCTCTCTCTCTCTCTCTCTCTCTCTCTCTCTCTCTCTCTCTCTTTCTCTCTCTCTCTCTCTCTCTCTCTCTCCCCCTCCCTCTCTCTCTCATTCTTTCCCAAGGTCTCCTACTGCATCCAGAGCCATATCCAGTTGTCCTGATGTATACCCTGCCAGATGGCTCTGGAAGAGAGAGAGTGGCTGGTGACTTTTCATAGCCCTTTGTCACTAAAATTCAATTCAGTACAAGTCTTGACATCACCTCCCAGACGTCATGGTCCTTTTCAAGAATGAAAGACAAAAAATGACAACAACCAAGACCCTTAAAGACGAGAAGGTTTGAAGTGGTAGAGAGGCCAAGGGAGAAGGAAAGAAGACAAAGGACATTATCACTAATTTTAAAATTAGAAAAACAATGAGACAATAGACTTATTCTACTCCTACTTCATTTTGAGACCTTAGACAAGTCACTTTCTCTCTGTTGACCTCAGTTTCCTCATCTGAAAAAGTAAGGGATTTAATAAGATGCTTCCTGAGGTCCCTTCATACCGTAAAATCTCATGACTCTAAGAAAGTATCATATTCAGCCCATACATAAAAAAGATATTTGGTGCCAGAAATCAATAATCATGTTATTAGAGTCAATTGTTGGTTAGCTATGTGTAGGTTATCCATTTTGTTGGTTAACACTGACAATTTTTTTTTAAATCCTGACTGGCTTTTCCTACCACTCATCAGACTTCTGGATTATCTCCTTGACATGAGGTGGCAGGAAATGAAAACCCTTTAAATGTCAGCCTGGGTAAAAACAACTCAAAAAGTAAATCTACCAAAACCACATAATGTATTCCCAAACCAAAGAGAAATTGGTTTTTGGATTATCCTCTGTTTTGGATTTTCTGTGGCACTGCTTCCCTCTAGCCATGCAGATAATTGAGAATTTAATGCAAAGTTGGCACTATAAAACCCAAAAGCTAATTACATTGCAGGCCAGGTAACCTTTGACCTTCAGAGTCCAGACTATTCTCTGAGAGTTTAGTTTACATCCAAAGAGGATCAAGGATAACCACCAGACCTGGGATTTCATCAGTATAGGGCACTCCCAAGTGAGAAAACTCCTGATACAAAGTAGGTCAGCACCTTCGCTGCAACCTATAGTCTTTGCCTAGAGCAAAGAGAGATAAAAAGACTTGCCCAGGGACATACAACCAGTATGTGTCAGAAGCAAGACTTAGATTCCTAGCTCTAAGACTGGCTCTATCCATTAAGCCATACTGCCTCTCTTACTGTCAGTGTATGCAATAATACTAGTTATGATCATGTACTAGGGCAGTTTATAATACGACCATAGATTTTAAATTAGTAGAAACTTTATGGGTCATCAAGCCCAAACTTCTCAGGTGGTAAATGAGGCCCAGAGAGATTAATGATTCACCCAGGACAATACAGTTTGTAAGTGTTTGGAGTAGGAATATGAAAGTAAAGAGATTAGCATAGAGCCCTGTTTTAATTGCTATTTAAAATACTCTGTAAAAGTATGACTTCAATTGCTGATAGTGGCATGGAGGTGGGCATGTATTCCCAAAGGTTAGGACATCAGAGAAAAAACCCCGGGCAGATTCTTTCAAGCTGTAAGGACTTCAAGTGTGGTCCAAGAAAGAGATCATGTCAATCACCCAAGGGGCAGACTATAATAGCTATGTCTAGAGAAATTTAACAACAACAGGTCAGTCACCACACGATGAATGTTTTGGTCATGTCAAGTCATGAAACAGAGAAAAATTCCAAAAAATGACTCTTAGTCCTCTAGGGCCCCTTTTTGCTTTTGTGGTGGTGGTAGAGTATTCTAAGAATGGCACAATTTTTATAGTCTATCCATAAAGGTTGGTACTCTCAGTGTGAGTTATTTGTCCAACAACCAATGACTTAATCTGCTACTGGGAAAACCAAACCATTTCCATATGGCTAGTCTTGCTGAATAAAACAAGACAGAAAAGAAGTTGTTACTATAAGATAGGTGTCAAACAAATCAACAAGTATTTATAGGCATACCTCATTTTATTGTGCTTTGCTTTATTGTACTTTACAGATATTGCTCTTTTTACAAACTGAAGGTTTGTGGCAACTTTGCCTTGGGCAAGTCTATTGGGACCATTTTTCCAATAGCATGTGCTCACATTGTCTCTCTGTGTCACATTTTGGTTATTTTTGCAATATTTTAAACTTTTTCACTATTATTGTATCTGATATGGTGATCTGTGATCAGTGATCTTTGATGTTACTATTATAACTCTTTGGGGCACAATGACCTGTGCCCATGTAAGACAAGAAACTTAATCAGTAAATGTTGTATGTGTTCTGACTACTTCACTGACTAGCCATTCCCGTCTCTCTCTCTCTCTCTCTCTCTCTCTCTCTCTCTCTCTGTCTCCAGACCTCCCTATTCCCCAAAACAAAACAATATCAAAATTATGCCAATTAATAACCCTATGATGACCTCTAAATGTTCAAGTGAAAGGGAAGGTCAGTTGATGTAGCAAACTTCATTGTTGTCTTACTTTAAGAAATTGCCACAGTCATCCCAACCTTTAGCATCCCCCACCCTAATCAATCAGCAGTTAACACCATCAAGGCAAGACCCTGCACCAGCAAAAAGATTGTGATATGCTGAAGGCTAAGATGGTGGTTAACATTTTTTAGCAATAGAGTATTTGTAATTAAGGTATATACATCGTTTTTTTAAACATAATGCTATTGCACACTTAATAGACTATAGTATAATGTAAAAATAACTTTTATATGCACTGGTAAACCAAAAAATTTGTGTGACTTGCTTTATTATAAATATTCTCTTTATTGCAGTTGTCTGGAACAAAACCTGCAATATCTCCAAGGTATGCCTGTATTAAGTATCTACTATGTGAGACACCATGCTAGGCATTGGGGATATGAATATAATGAATGAAACAATCACTACTCATGGGAATCTTTGATCATAATGAGGAAGATAACAAAGATATGCATGTATATATACATATATACACACACGTATAGATATATGGTATACATATAAAGAGAATAAACAAAAATTACAATACAGTTGAAATACAGAGTAGAATGAAGACTATGAATTAGAAAAGGTTTAATGTAGAGGGCAGTGGTTAAGTGATATCTTGACATAATAGAGGGATTCTATGAGACATAGGAGAAGAGGGAGTACATACCAAATATGTGAGATGGCCAGAGAAAAGATTCTAAGAGGGCAGGTGGGTTATCATGTGTGAGAAACAGAGAGAAGGTCAGTTTGGGGAAAATGAAATATGGGAGGAAAAGGTAATGTGCAGTGAGGATGGTAAAATAGGTCCAGCCTTTCAAAGCTCAACAAAAGAGTTTATCTACATCACACAGCTTCTCCTCAGAGGAATGAATGAAAGTTGGAGAAGTGGGTTTCTTTGCATACCCAAAGCCAATAATCATCATTATTTCAGGGGTTGCTTTCTCATTTCTCCTCACAGTGTTCTTGGCATTCTTAAGGAGACCACCATGAAGATACATGTAGTCTATAATGCCAATATCTCAGAGGATGAAAAGGTAGAGAAATCCTATGAACTTGACAAGATTCTCTAAACCAGTTGTTCCTATTTAGCAATCCATAAACCCATTGAAGATTCTCGATAATTGTATAATGGATTTGTGCTAAAAATGCTGTAATAGTGTTGAAAACAAATAATTGTATAAAGAAATAATAACTAAACTCTGTAAGTTCAGAACACGTTTTTGTTGTTCTTATTAAAGGAGATTCACAGAACCAAAATATTTTGGGAACAAGATCTCTAAACAAAGTCATTATATACCTTAATATTTAGTAGTTTGAAAATAAGGGTTGTTATAGAGGAGGGCAGTATGGGAAAATATAGTTTGGGATTCAGAAATAAAGTTAAAGGCTAGTAGATTATCCAGAAGCTTCATGGTTATATGTCACGAATAATTTCTTCAAGAAGAGAATTGGAGGTAACAGATGGATATGGCAAGCACCTATGAATATCAGTAAAAATTTAAAAGAAATGAACTCACTGAATAAACATGCAATGACTGGTTATTGACACAGGAGACATTTCAGAACATTTAGATTCAGTCAGACTATCAACTTGTTAAAGCAAATGCCAAAATCAATACCAAATCAGAAAAATAAAAAATGTGAAGTCATTGATTGTAATTTTAACAACCTATTTAATCAAGCCTCTGATAGATGGGAAATTGATAAAAAGTGATGATACTGATTCTCTTACCACTTCTTAGAACACAACAGCTGCTATAAGGAGGCCAGAAGAACCCAGAAATCTTCTCATCCAGCACACATTTGATCTTCTTGCCAAAAAGAGAAATATGTCAGCCAAGGTCTAAAATATAAGCTCACTGACAAACTAAGACAAAAATGAGTGCTGGAGATTACACATAGTATAGCCTTACAAAATAACCAAAGTCAGTGAAAAGAAGCCTACAGAAAACTAAAATAAGACTCAACTACACCTTAGAGTTTAATGATGAAATGAAGGCCTAGAAATAATCGTGAAATGGGAGAGATTCGCAATTTTTCTCTGGTGATCTCTTCTAATTATCGATTGCAAAAGAACTGCATTTGGTCTTCATATCCCAAGGCTCCAATGACCATTATGAGGAAATAGTACTTGAGAAGAAGGAAATGGGAATAAGTGTTAGGACAAACCTGCTGGAAGACATGTTGGATATATGTCAAATGCATATATACATTCTGGAGACAATATGATTTTAGGGATATTCAGGAATTTATATTCAAGATACCCACATAGAAGATTCCAAAAAGAATAAATATTATAGAATTATTTTGAACTGTCATTTGAAAAGACATCAACAAACTGAACCAAAGGTCTACCTTTTACTTTCTCCAAAATCTTTATGAAAATAGTCTATGCCTCTTCTTCTTAGCGCCATCTTGTTGATTTCCGCTGCACCATGAGAGCCAAGTGGAGGAAGAAGCGAATGCGTAGGCTGAAACGCAAGAGGAGAAAGATGAGGCAGAGGTCCAAGTAATCAGACCGTGCTGAGCACTGAGGCCACAGGAGCAGAGATGGAATGACCCTTGGTGACATTCTCGAAGGCAGAAATCATCTGGAAACTTCATCTCCCTACAAAGCACTATACTAGCTCTACCATCTGACGAAGGACCACCATTTGACAATTCCCTATCAAAAGGACATGCCACCTAACCTTTTTGATTTTGTGCCGTGGGACTCCTATCATTCCGGACTGGTTGTTCGTTGTGGCTTAGTGTAGCACACCTGTACAATAAATCCTCGCAACTTCTTGTTTGAAAAAAAAAAAGAAAGAAAATAGTCTATGCGTGCACTGAGGACTTTCTTGATGGAAAATATGAGAAGAAAACAGGAAGGTTCTTGCAGTTTTCTGTAACAAGCCATATCTTCACAGCCACACAAGTGACAGAGATGCAGAAAGAATGCAAGTTCTTGATTATTATTTTTTGATTACCAAAAACAGACAAGTATCTTTTGACTTGGTCAAGCATAACACCAACTAAAAAGTTCTCTAACTAGCTATCTCTCACACATGTGCAAAGATCATAAAAATCCCTTGATAAATGCAAAGAGAAAGCTTTGTTCAAAGATCCTCCAATTACCAATAACACTTTAGGCATAAAATATATATGTTCACCCATGTAAATCTGGCTCCTTATCCAAATGCAAGAAATAATGGATATAAATGGTGATTTTCTGTAGCCGTTTGTATTTGCAAATGATATTGTACTGACTGCATCAAGCACCAGAACACTACAGGGCCTTGTCAGTGAGAACAGGCACTCAAAAGAGACTGGCCTAGCAATTGATGTGGGAAACAAAATGAATGCAGAATGCAGATTGTCCAGAATATAACATGAAGTTGAATGGGTAGCCCATTGAGTTAATCATTTTAATATATCAGGAACTATGTCATGGATAAACCCTTCAGTTGGACAGTAAACTTGGACAAAAACTAAATAGGAGGAAGAGAGTGGGCTAGATTGCATTTTGGAAAAGTGTGCAGCACTTCTAATGATACCAATCTGCTCTCTACCACTTCTCACAATTTTCTTGCCATAAGCCTATTCTCTGACCAAGTCTGCCCCACCAGAAACATGGACACTACTCCTGATACTTGAATTCTATCCCTGATTTCCTCTAAGCTCTAACAGGTACAGTTTCCATGCTGTTCTTTTCTCTCTTGCCTTTTCTCCAACTCCCTCACCAGCATTAGGACAGTGCCTCAGACCTGTAAGTGCTTAATAGAATTTTATACAATGAAATATCTAGCTTCCTAATAACAATATAAGTGAGAGCTATACAACAGCACATACCATCTCTGAAGATAGTAGGCTAGAAGGGACTTCAAAAGCCATTTAGTCCAACAATCTCATTTTATAGATGAGGAAACTGGGACCCTGAGAGTTTAAATGACTTCCCTAAGGTCACATAGGGAAGAAGCACCAGAGGTGGGCTTTGAACTCAGAGCCTTTGACTCCAGACCCAGTGCTCCTTCCACTGTACCATGTTGCCTTCTCAGCCCTGCAAATGGTCCCAAGGTCAATGGAGAGTCACTGTATGTGTAATTAGTCCACAGCATGTTGACAACGAGATCTTAACACAAAGGTGACCTAAAAGACATCATATAAGCAACCTAATTACTGGTAATAGTAGAATGTAAGCTTATGGAGGGGAAGAGCTGCTTTTGTCTTTCACTGTATCCTCTGCACTTAACACAGTATCTGCCACATAGTTGAGTGTATAATTAATGCTTGATTGATTGATAAGAATAGGACATAAAGTGTCAGAAAGGGATGAAAGGTAAATAGCATATATCCACCAAATGAAAATTCCTGTAGAAAAACCCTTCAAGCATGTTGGATAGATCCTTTATAGAGGACTTATTAGAAGGAATTATATGGACAATAAGAGGAGGCATGAATTGATCTCCACCTGCAACGATAGGGGCAGGGAATATTCATATCAATGAAGATCATACACACATTGGAGGATAGATGTATGGAGGGATAAGAAGGACACTAGCTTTATAAGCATTCCATAGCGCAGTGTGGTGTTTTATCAATATTTTTAATAAAAGTATTCTATTATTTTCTAGTTACATATAAGGATTTTTTTCAACATTTGTTTTCATAGAATTTTTAGTTCCAAATTTTTCTCCCACCCTCCCTCCCCTCCCTCCTCCCCAAGATGGAAAGCAATTTGATATAGGCTATATATGTATAATCACATTAAATGTATTTCTGCATTACTCATATTGTGAAAGAAGAATCAGAGCACAGGGGAAACATCTCAAAAGAGAAAAAAAAAAACAGCTCATTTGTAATCCACAGTTCTTTTTTCTGGATGTTAAGAAAATTGTCTATCACGAATTCTTGGAAATTGTTTTGTATCGTTGCACTGCTGAGAAGAGCCAAATCCATCACCATTGTTCATCACACAATGTTGCTGTTACTGTGCACAATGTTCTCCTGGTTCTGCTCTTCTCAGTCAGCATCCGTTCATGTAAGTCTTTCCAGGTTTCCCTGAACTCCTCCTGCTCATTATTTCTTACATCACAATAGTATTCCATTATATTCATATGCCACAACATGTTTAGCCTTTCCCTCACTTTCCAATTCATTTAATCAATATTTATTACAATGTGTTGTGTACCAACAGGTAGAGTAGCACTATGAATGAAAGTCAGTCATAGAATCAAGGAGACCTGAGTTCAAGCCCTACCTCTGATACATGGTAACCATATATACATACTAGCCATGATCTCCCAGTTCCCCCTGGGCAACTCACAACAACTCTGAGTAAAAGACATAAGTATTCATAGAACATGGGCTAGACCTATGGTTACAGAGGAGTTGCCAGTCTTTATAGGTAGAAGAATCATTCACACTGGGAGTTCCCTACATAGGTGGAATCATAGATCTGGACCAGAAAACAAACAAAAAAAAAATTATCTCTCCGTATCAAGGACATAATGTGACTGACAATGTAACAGTATCCATGGTATAACCAGTCGCGTCATCACACAGATTTATTTCATCAGAGCAGCCCAGACATAAGAGGTCTCACACTGGAGAATGACCTTGAACTTCTTATATATGACTGTGTCCTTTCCTGGAAGAAATGCCACTACTTCCAATCTGAACTCACTTTCTTTATCTGAGTACAAATGTCACAGCAGTAAGAGAAGAATTGCAATTCATGTTGACCCCAGTTCTCACAAAGAGCAGCTCTTGTTCATTGCCTCTCTGCACTGAGTACCTAGAACAGGGTTACCAGGAGCCCGAGTTCCCATTTCAGAGGACATCTTGGTGGCTGCCATGGAGAAATCCATCATCTGAATGGGCAGCAAGAATGGACTTCTTGGCTTGAACCAGGAAAGTTAGTCTTCTACCTGAGCCAACAGCAGAGGTTAGCCTATGACTAGCTCTGGACTTAAAGATAAGGAGTTAGGGGCAGCTAGGTGGGGCAGTGGATAAAACACCAGCCCTGGATTCAGGAGGACCTGAGTTCAAATTTGGCCTCAGACACTTGACACTTACTAGCTATGTGACCCTGGGAAAGTCATTTAACCCCCATTGCCCAACAAAAAATAAATAAATAAATAAAGATAAGGAGTCAATACCATTTCCTAAATAAGAGGTTTAGGCTGTAAATATACTGGGCCACTCTATCTTTGTCAGAAGGCACCTGCCTGGCTCTTATTGTTTACTTGTTGGTCACAGCCACGGCTCCATTGTAAGTAGAGTTATTTGCCTAATAACATCCCAAGTGTAATTTGAAAAATGGGCATTAGACAGTGCTTGAATCTCTTCCCATATGCTCCCTGATTGAATTCAAGACTAATTAATTTCAATTTAATTCAATCCAACAAATATTTAAGTAGAGAGACAGTGTTACATAGCAGATAGAACACAAACCTAGGTGCACATCTTACCTTTGAAACATACTAGCTGTCCTTGGGCCAAGCTTCTTAACCTTTCTAAGAATCAGTTACCTCACCTGTAAAATAACAATGGACTAGATTATCCCTGAGACTTTTCAGCTTTAAATTTATGATCAAATATGTGGCATCTAAGTCATACTGTAGATAGAGTGCTAGATTTGCAACCAGGAAGATGAGTTAAAGTGCTGCCTCAGACACTAGCTGTGCAACCCTGGGACAAATTGTTTATTCTCTCTCTGCATCAGTTTACTCATCTATAAAATGGAGCTGATAATAGCACATATCTCTCAAGGTTGTTGTGAGGACCAAATGAGTTAGTATATGTAAAGTGTTTTCTAAGCCTTAAAGCACTATATGAAGAATAATGAGGAGGAGGAGGGGAACAATGATGATGATGAGGAGAAGGAGGAAAAGGAGGAGGAGGAAAGAAGAAGAAGAAGAAGAAGAAGAAGAAGAAGAAGAAGAAGAAGAAGAAGAAGAAGAAGAAGAAGAAGAGGAGGAGGAGGAGGAGGAGGAGGAGGAGGGGGAGAAGAGAAGAGAAGAGAAAAGTAGAGAAGAGAAGCAAGAGGAGGGAGGAGGAGAAAGAGGAGATGACTATTACCTCCTTTGTGCAAGTCAGCAAAAAGTAAAGCCAGCATGAAACAAATATTCAGAATATAATGGCAATTCCCTTCAAAATATGTCAGTCATCCTTTAATCCATAGCCTAGAATCTAGCTATATTGGATAGATTATAGATTGCTGCACTTGGACTCAGAAAGACATGGATTTTATTCTTCCCTCAAACTTACTGTGTGAACATGGGCAAGTCTTATAACCTCTCTCAGTCTCAGTTTACTCATTTGTAAAGTGGAATTAAGAAAAGCCACCCTTCTTAGGGTCATAGCAAGGTCCAAATGCTAAGTGTTTTACAAACCTCACAGGGCTCCACAAATCTCAGCTCTCATTATTATATTATTAACATAATCAGCATTATCTTGTTTTCATGTTTTATCAGTTGCATCCAGATAAAAATGTCCCTGGTAGGTCATTTTCTTGTTGTTATTCTTGTATGTTCAGTGTTCCTCAGACTATTGCACAGATGGATAAAATAGCTGCTTTTTATAATTAAATAAAAATGTTGGCATGCTAACTCATCCTCTGCAGGGTCACTGAGAGCATCTCAGGGCAACTCTAGCAGCAGCCAGGATGGAAGAAATGATATGTACCTCAACCTTTCCCCACAAAGTTTTGATTTCTTCCTCTAAGTCTCTGAATTTTGAAGGTTTTTCATTTCATGGAAGTGGGAGAGCAAGCATGAGTATTTGTGTGGTGATATCCATTAAAAACATTGTTCTCGAATTTTTATGTATTAATGTTATATCTGGAAAGTTCTGGACAATTTGGTCTATGATAATGCTCCGCTTAGAGTAGAGTCCATTTATTGGATTCTCGAGAATATGTTGATATCTGTATTTGTAGTATGGATATTTATCATCTGTGAATTTATTAAAGACAGTGAGCCTCTGATGTATCATATCTTGCAAAGCATTCAGTAGGTCCTAAGTTTTTGCAACTTGCTGGAATGATTGTATGATTTCTACAATTTCCTTGAATAATTATCATTGATCACTAAATCTGGTCCCCTTATATACAACCCTTCTGTAACTTCTGGTAACAATCCCATGATCCTTAAATGCCATCGTAAAGTCCTTTGTTTCTATAAACAAATGTCCATGAGTCAGTTATTTCTTTGAGACATCTTTGGCAATACATGGTTGAGTTGATTCAGATATAGTATATCCATGCTTATTTAAGATGTGTGTGTAGAGGGGAGCTTCCTAAATGTGTAGGGACAGCTCAAGTGTAGCATGGGTAGATATCTCCCTCTATTAGAGACACTACAATTTCTGCCTTGAGGAGAACAGAAGGCCTATGGCTAGGCCCTTGGTTATTGTTCATCTTTCTCTGAAAGAAATATCAAACCATTTCAGACTAGACACATATGTTTCTGCCCCCTAAAATATAGCTCATCTAAGAGTATAAAAGTTTCAAAGTAAAAATGCCAAATTGGCTCCCTTGTTGTTCCCTAGGCATGATATTCCATCTCCCATTTCCAAACCTTTGTACAGGATATCTACCATGTCTGGTTTCTCTCCATCTTCTCTTTTGCCTTTCTGAATGCCCTGTTCCCTTTAAGGCTTATTACAAATACCACCTTCCACAATAGATCACTCCTGATATTTTTTTAAATGATTTGAACAGGGTTAGAGGAGCCAGGAAGTTATTTGCCAACCAGACTAGGCAGCTTAGCAGTATCTTTGGCCTCTAAAGCCCAGTAGTGGTTGCTACTTTCTTTTCTTTGCATTGTTTCAGGCTATGGGCAAAGAGTAAGGTCTGAGCCAGACCTCTGAGGTTACCATGTAGTGAGGCAGGCCCTGGCAACCACAAAGGGTGTAAACCACTCTTTGGGAGATGCGGGTGGCTTAACTATTTCTTTGGCTCATTGGTGTTGATGTGCACAAAGCATGAGGGCCAGAATAGTCCACATTGTTTTCCTCTTGGCAGTTAAAGTTCTGTTCATCTGAAAGCTCTCCCTTATCTCCCAAGAATCTTTCCCTCCTCTTTCTGGGAATGAACAGAAGGTTGTCACAGAAGTTCTTCCCATTTCTGCTGGGCTAAAAGTCTCCACAGCAGCATTCTTGTTTAATTATAGCTATTCAACTGACATTATACATGGGATAGAGGATGAAGAGAGACATGTGTTCAAACCCTACACATATATTGTCTATGTGTCTCCGGATAAGTTACTTAATGTCTCAGTATTCCAAGCAGTTTTCTAAAACCATAGTTCCAGAAAAGATGCTTACCTTCATTGGAAGAGGGAGTTTTTTGACTAGGAACTCTACACTAATGAAATCACAAATCCAGTCCCTATCTCAATAATAATAATAATAATAATAATAATAATAATAATAATAAATATGTGTATATACATGCATATATTTAACCCAAATAATTTTCGTTTCAATTTTTGCAAGTCTTAAGCACTTTTTAATCTGCCCTTCCCATTACACAACTCCCCAATGAGAAATTTTTTTAAATCTCTCATATCAGTATCATTCAGCAAAGTAATTCCTACCTTACCCATGTCCAAAAGAAATGTGTCTTTTTCTGTATCTTAAAATCATTCTCATGATTGGGAATGAGAAGGATGGTCATGGCTGTAATAATTGACTCCCTGGACTTGAGTGTGATATGAGACCTAATCTCCTTGTTACCTATCAGTAAAATTGGGTCAAGTTCCCTAATACCCAATAGTACAAATGTTTCCTCTGCCCCAAAAGTCTAAATCAATCTGACATGTACTCCTTCCTAGAGGCAGGTGGTCTGGAAGGTCTCTGCCATATTGGCTGACTCCATGGTTCTGTAAGTGTGTGCTTAAAAAAGAGTTGGCATCCTTTAATAAGCATACATGCAAGATGTGATCAACCTTCTACTCTATCAGATTCTATATTCACAATATGACACCTCCTTAGCCTCATTTTCAATTTCACCATCTTCTGATCATCAACACATCAGTCTTCTTGATGAAGTTGCATGGACTCTTTTAGCTTCTCAGTTTGAAAACTCTTTCTATTAAAGTTAAATAGGGACAGTGATGGGGACCAGATTTCTCATTTCATTGTCATAGGGCAATCCTGATGAGAAAACTTTCTCTATTAATGCAGATCAATAACTTCTCTGGGTTCTTAATTTTTTTATATATCATGGACCCATTTGGAAATCTGGTGAAGCTTTAAAAACTCCTCAGAATAATGTTTTAAAATACATAGAAATACAAAGGAAATTGGTAATATCAAAATAGCTATCAATTCATTTTCTAATCTATTGACCCCAGATTAAGAACCACTTTTTAGAGAGCTGTCTAGAGCTCTGAAATGATGAGTGACTGCTAGAGTCACACAGACAGTATGTATCAGAGGTGGCATTTGAACCCAGGACACACTGGCTTCCGGGGCAGCTCTCTGTCTACTATAACCACACTGTATCTCATCTTGTAGATAAACAACACTTCAGAAAATGCAGAAATCATGGAGGCAGAGTGGCTCAATAGAAAGAGTATTAGATCCCAGATCAGAGCATGTTGAGGTCAAATATTACTCAGCTATTTACAACATCATGATATCTGGCTTGTCACATGCCTGGGCCTCTATTCCCTCATTTGTAAAATGAGAATGTTGGACTTGATGACTTCCCCTGTCCCTTCTGGCTCTAAGTAGATGATTATAGGATTTGTAGCTTGGAAGGAACATAGTACTTATTAAACCTCTTCATTTAGAGATGAAGAAACTAGGAACCATAGAATGATTTCCCTCATTCCATACAGCCACTCACTCCAAATCCAATGTTCTTTCAACATCCTGCATCCTTGGTTTGTCACAGGCATTCTGATACTTTATTTTTTTCTAAATTAAGGAATAGAGCTACATGGGATGGACATCTCTATCTAACAGCTATTTTATGCAGAGATTCACAGACTAAATAACACTTGGAGCGGGGAGAGAAGGAAGAGCAGAATGGAATGGTAGACAAAATGCTGGATTTGGAGTCAAAAAGAATTAGGTTACAATGCTGCCTTCGACATTTACAAGCTCTGTGACCCCAGGCAAACCACTCTGGGTCTCAGTTTCCTCATGTGCAATGATTATAGCTAGCATTCATATAGCATTTTAAGGTTTGCAAAGCACTTTACTTATGTTATCTCATTTGAGGCTCACAACAACCCTGGGAGGAGGATGTAATTATTTTCCCCATTTTATAGATGAGGAGTTAAAGGACTTGCCCAGCGTCACAAAGCTACCAAATATCTGAAACAGGATTCAAACTCAGGTCTTCTTGACTCTAAATCTAGTTCTCTATGGACTGCCCCTGCTTAGCTGAAATCTGTAAAATGAGTGAGTTGGAGGGGGCAGCTATGTGGTGCAGTGGATAAAGCATCAGCCCTGGATTCAGGAGGACCTGAGTTCAAATCCAGCCTTGGACATTTGACACTTACTAGCTGTGTGACCCTGGGCAAATCACTTAACCCCCATTGCCCCGCAATAATATAATATAATATAATATAAAATGAGTGAGTTGGACACCATTGTTTGTGGGATCTCTTATAGCTTTAAATTTGTGAACCTATGGCTTCAATACTTGAGGTCTTCACTATCTGTAAAACACTCTAGTAGTGGAAAAGGGTGCATGCACGAATATTTATACAAACTAGAATTAATAACTTCATTGGGATGAACAAATGAAGTGTCATGAGAGGTACCAAGGGGAAAAGTTCACTTCCAATGGGGGCAGAGGTGAAGAAGATAAGGAAATTCAATTATTTCCTAACATTTATTGTCTAATATGTGTTAGGCATTGCACTAAGAGCTGGAGATAAAGACAGAAAGTGAAGTAGTGTCTTCCCTTAAGGAGCTCACATTCTGGTGATAGGAAGGAAGGAAGGAAAGAAAGAAGGAAGGAAGGAAAGAAGGAAAGAATGAAGCATCTGTTAGGCATTTAATATGTTCAAAGAACTTGGCTAAGCATGGGGGATAAAAGAGAAAAATTAAGATGGTCCCTGCTCTCAAGGAGCTCACATTCTAATGGGGGAGACAAACCAAATTGATGATTTCACCTTAGGGCCAAGTGATAAAAGCCCCAAAGTCCTTAGGGTTCAGCAGATGGTGTACACAGATAAATAATACAAATCTATTTGAAGTAATTTGGGTGGGATTACTAACAACTTAAGGATTCCCAGGATGAACTTTTGTTAGAAGCAGTGCTTGATATGAACCTTGAAGGAATGTGGAGATTACACCATATAAAGGCAAGTGTCAGAACATTGAATATCATACCTGGTAAAATAAAATGAGCCAGGACATCTAGGTTGTGCATTGGATAGAGCATTGGCCCTGGAGCCAGGAGGACCTGAGTTCAAATGCAGCCTCAGACACTTAACACTTACTGACTGTGTGACTCTGGGAAAGTCACTTAACCCCAATTGCCTCACCAAAAAAAAAAAATCAAATGAGCCAGGTTTGATGGAACATAGAGTACTCAAGAGGGAATACTATGAACTCAGTCTTAAAAAATAAACTGGGGGGAAGGGGTGCGGAGCCTAGATGGCAGAGGAGAGGCTGTGACTCCCACAAGCTCCCAATAATCCCATCCATTCACTCTCAAAAAATGCTATAAAAAAATCCCAGAGCAGCCGAACACACATAAGAACAGAGTGAGACTATTTTCCAGCCAAAGACGGCAATTGGGATCACCTGCTGATTGGGCTTATAGAGGATCTCAGCACGAGCTACAGACTTAGCCAGGAACAGACTGTGCCTCCAGCACCTCAGTCTTCAGTGCCAGCAGCTTCCTCTGAGGCTTGGCTCGTGGAATGGTCAGGGGGTTCAGCAGTTGGCCAGGGTGGAGTGGCTGCAGTCTCTGCTGCAGCTGGGGCAAAGTACCCTGGTTCTGAACCAGTGGGCCAAATTGAGTGGTGATGGTCCAGTGGGGAGGGGCACAGGCATGCCAAGCTTCTGACCATAGAGAATCAGATTTCAATCAGATATCTGCTTCTGGGTTGAAATGTGTAGGCAAAGAAAATAGCAGACAATAGCTTCTTTGGGGGAGGAGCAGACCAGAATACACCCTCAGAAGGAGATAATAACAAAGTCAAAGCTTCAACATCCAAAGCTTCCAAGAAAAATATGAATTGGTCTCAGGCTATGGAAGCTCTCAAAAGGAACTTTGAAGAGAAAGTAAGAGAGATAGAAGGAAGATTTAGAGAGATAGAGGAAAGGATGGAAAGAGAAATGAGAGTGACGCAGGAGTCATGAGAAAAAAGTCAACAGTTTGAAAAGCCAAATGGAAAAGGAGATTAAAAAACTGTCTGATTAAAATAATTGCCTAAGAATTAGGATTGAACAAATGGAAGCTAATGACTTTATGAGAAACCAAGAGACTGTAAAGCAAATCCAAATGAATAAAAAAAATAGAGGGCAATATGAAATATCTCCTTGGAAAAACAGCTGACCTGGACGATAGATCCAGAAGAGATAATTTGAAAATCATTGGACTACCTAAAAATCATGAACAAAATAATAGGTTAGACATCACCTTCCAAGAAATGATCAGGGAAAGATTCTAGAAAAAGAAGGTAAAATAGAAATTGAAAGAATCCACCAATCACCTCCTGAAAGAGATCCCAAAAGGAAAGTTTCCAGAAATATTATAGCCAAATTCTGGAGATGCCAGGTCAAGGAGAAAATATTGCAAGCAGCTAGAAAAAAGGAATTCAAATACTGTGTAGCAGCTCTATATTAAAGGACCATAGGGCATGGAATATGATATTCTGGAGGGCAAAGGAACTGGGACTGTAGCCAAAAATCACCTGCCCAGCAAAACTGATCACAATCTTTCGGGGGGGTGGGGGTGGGAATGGAACTTCAATGAAAAAGAGGACTTTCAGGCATTCATGATGAAAAGACCTGAACTGAATAGAAAATTTGACTTTCAAGTACAAGACCCTAAAGAAGCATAAAAATGTAAACAGGAAAAATAAATCATGAGGAATATTAAAAGATTAAACAGTTTAAATTCCTACATGGGAAGATAATACTTCTAACTCTTAAGATCTTTCTCAGTATTAGGGCAGCTGAAAGAAATATACTTAGACATAGGACACAGTTGTGAATTAAATATGAAGGGATAATATCTGTAAAGCATTTATTTTTTGTTTATCCTTGTTTTTTGTGGGACAGGCAGTGTGGGGTGGCTTATGTCTGGGGCCGGATGTGGGCTCAGGACCTCCTGGGTACAGGGATGGGCCTTTGTCTACTCTATAACCTAGCTGACACATGATGACATCTTCAAAATAAAGCTAAGGGGTAAGATGCCTGCACTAGAAAAAAGGAAAAGGGAGAGATGGACTGGGGAAAAGTAGCTCACATAAAAGAAATAAGAAAAAGCTTATGGAGTAGATGAGGAAGGAGCGGAGGAGTGAGTGAACCTTACTCTCATCAGAATTGGCTCAAAGAGGGAATAACATACACACTGCAGTGGGTATAGTAATATATTGGACCCTGAGGGAAAATGGGAGGGGAAGGAGATAGGAGGGGGGAGAGGCAAAGGAAGGAAGGACAGATTGGGGGAGGGGACAGTAAAAAGCAAAACACTTTCAAGGAGGGATAGAGTGAAGGAAGATAGAAAATAGAATAAATATCAAGGGGAGGGAATAAGATGGAGAATAATACAGTTAGCAATAGTAACTGTGAAAGAAATGATGAGCAGGGTGATATCAGAAGGACATATGAAAAATGCAAACCATCAACAGAGAAAGAAGTGATGGTATCTGAATACAGATTGAAGTATAATTTTATTTGTTAGCTCCTCTTTCTAAAGGTAGTTCATCCATTTTCTTTCACAACCTGACTAATGAGAAGATGTTTTGCATAACTGACATGTATAATTTATATTGAATTGCTGGAAATCATAGGGAAGGATGAGAAGGGAGGGAAGAAGAAAATTTAGAACACAAAGTTTTTTAAAAATCAATGTGAAAAGTAATGATGAGCAGGAGGTGATCAGAGAAACCTGGAAGGACTTACATGAACTGATGCTAACTGAGGGGAGCAGAACCAAGAGAACATTGTACGCAGTAATAGCAACATTATGTGATGAACAATGGTGATAGACTTGGCACTTTCTAGCAATGCAATGGTCCAAAACAATTTCAAAGAACTTCATGATAGAAAATGTTCTCAACATCCAGAAAAAAGAACTTTGGTTTATGAATGCAGATTGAACCATACTGTTTTTTTTCCTTCTTTGTTGAGGTATTTCCCTTGGGATCCAACTCTTCTTTTACAATATTATTAATGCAGAAATATGTTTAATGCGATTATACATATATAACCTATATTAGATTGCTTTCTGTCTTGGGGAGGAGGGAGGGGAGGGAGGGTAGGAGAAAATTTGGAACTAAAAATCCTATGAAAACAAATGTTAAAAATTATCCTTATGGGGCAGCTAGGTGGCGCAGTGAATAGAGCACTGGCCCTGGAGTCAGGGGTACCTGAGTTCAAATCCGGCCTCAGATACTTAACACTTACTAGCTGTGTGACCCTGGGCAAGTCACTTAACCCCAATTGCCTCAAAAAAAAAACCTATCTTTATATGTAACTGGAAAATAATAAAATATTGAACTAAAAGTATGAAAAAAAGAAAAGAAAGATAGGCTGGGGCCAAATTGTAAATGACTTTAAAAGGAGTTAGTATTTTAGCCCAGAGTTGACCACTAGGAAACCACTAAAGCTTCATGACTAGGGAAGTGGCATGGTTAGATCTGTTCTTTAGGAATATCTATTTGATTCCTACCTGAACGATGGCTCAGGGGAGGCTTTATGAAAGCATTTAAGCTGAGTAATAATCCTTGTTCATGTATTTTTCAATGAACTATCTTTCTGAGAGTTGTATAGTGAGCAGATAGCCAGCCTTGTAGTCACAAAGACCTAGGTTCAAGTTGTGCTTCTGACATATTAGCCATGTGATTTTGTCATTGATCCGAATTGACAGAGGTCATTTCCTTATTAGGAAGATCCCAAGATTGATGAAATCACAGGTGCACACCAAACATACGCATGGATATCTGTTAGGATTTTCATTTCAAATATTATAACAATATAGTATGGTCTTTTGACCTCTTCTGATGCCCGGTTTACCTAGGTAGTAAATAGTAATTGCTTTTATGCCGCAGTATCTATAAATGACACAGCACATTTCTCTCTTTAGGTAGGCATGTTCAAAGTTGTCACCAGTGTATTGAATTATTACAATAATGAGTGAATCAAAGATTATGAAACCAACTCTGGGCATGTAGAAGCATTAATAGAACTACCAAAGATCAATACAACTATCCAACAACTATGGACTTTAAAGGGAGTCACTCAGCTGCTATACCTCACTGTTCTTATCTATGAAAATGAAGGATAATACTATTGCTCTCTGGTGATTTTAGTTTATCTTAATTTAGTTTGATTTCTTGAGAGAGAAATTTTAGCTTTAGGACCACAGGATTATAAAATTTGAAATGATCACCTGGTCCAACCCTTTCATCTTTACAGAACAGGAAACTGGGGCCCAGTGACTTATCCAAGGTCACACAGGTAGTAGTAGTAAATTTAGGATTTGAACTCAGGTACTCTACCTCTGAACTCAGTACTCCTTCTAATACATAGCATTTGTTGTCACTTGAAGGAAAAGAACATGAGGATATAAGTTTGCAAAGGATCCAACCCCAGACTCTAGAGATTCAGCAAGATGAGGAGATGGGCAAATCCAACAGCCTTTGGGATTTTTTAAAGCATCTCAAGTTATTTTTCAGAAGTTCTGGTTTGGCATATTCCAAAACTCATTTTGCCAAGTTCTTCTTTCCCCCTTAATTTTTAAGCCCATGTGTATTTTAAGGGAAATTTAATCCGCATGTTTCTGTTTCCTTTACACTTAACTCATAAAAATGGCTTGTCAGAGCTATGTGGTGTCCAAGAAGTCTTTGGAGCCTTTATAATGATATTTTTGAACCTCTTCCCCCTTCCCTCCCTTAGAAACAGGAAATTGTGTTTCACTGAAAGCAAATGAATCAAACAGCAAAAGACTCAAATTCAGTATTGATAGTTCAGACGCACAAGTTTAAGGGGCTTAGAAAAACAGGCTCTTCTATTGTTGGTCTATCCCTAGATCCTTAGGGTGTAAGGAAGGAGAGGGTACTACACACTAATGGCTGTTGAAAGACACAGTGTTGTCTCTCAGCTCCTATATCTGTGAAGAGTGCCACGAAGCAAGGCACCACAAAGTGCCTAGCCTACTTCTCCATTGTGAGATGTTAACCACTTACGAGAAATTTTGGGACTTCTCTTCCTCCACCTGAGAGAGTGTTAGATGCCCTCAGAACACCTGAAAGTAAATATCTAATCCCTGGGTTTTTTTGGCTAGCTGGCAGAATATCAACTTACAGAGGGACCATATAGTCCTCCAGTGCTAAGAATGAAATGGCCCATAGAGTCTATAATATTCTACACAAAGTCAAGAGGCAGGACATGGGATATCATGCAACCACATGTAGCCCACAACACTCCTGAGTGCAGTCTGAAACAGATTAAAATGTAATTGGGAAATATTTAACTAAATAAAAATGTAATAAAAGATAGATAATATTAATATGTGGTTTTCTAAGTCAATTTGCAGCTCATAGGGTTTAGTGGTCCCCATTTCTACACGGGTTTGATAGCACTAGTCTAAACCAATAACTGGACTTAACCCCTGCCTGTAATGACACTATTTGTCCAGTTACTTATCTAACCCACTCACATTTTACATATAAGGACATTGACCCTTACAATGGTTGAATAAGTTTCCTCAAGGTGACACAGGAAGGGTGGTCTGGCCTCCAGAGAGTCTTGTCTATACCATCTCAGTGATTAGATAGGAAGGAGTGCCAAATGACTTATACTAGGTCACATGGCCAATAAGTAGCAAAAAGGCAAAAACTCATTTGACCTTGGCATCCAGCATGAATGAAGACTATGAAAGTCAGGACTCCCAGTACTGTGGATCTTGGGAGTGTTAAAGCAGAGATGTGAGAAAAGAAATTTGAACATGTGTTCACTTCAAACCCAATGTTCTTTCCAGTATATCCCTCTTTGTTTGAGTTGTAGTATTGCCCATCACTGGTTATGTCACCTTGTTGGAGTTATTTAACTTTTCTGGAGCCTCCATCTCTTTCATTTCATAACCTGCTTCCTGCTCCTCACATACAGCATTGAATCTTCTCAATCCACCCCCCCCAACCTACCTTCCCAGCCTTATTATTACACCCAAGATATCTGCCTTCTTTGTTACACATAAAATTCCATCTTCTGTGTCAATGCCTTTTCATGCCAGGAATACAGTCCTTCCTTATCTCTGATCTGTTAAAATGCAAGGCTTCCTTCAAAGCTCCACCCAAGACTACCTTCTTCATGAGGCCCTTCCTGTTCTCAACAGATGCTAATGCCTTTCCCCATAAGTTACTTTTGATTTCTCTTTTGGGTGTATGTGTATAATAATATAACATTATTATATATAAAACCATATACCAATTATATGTTACACTATAATATATGTTATTATATAATAAACTTTGTACAATATAATGCCAATTATGCTATGGTACATTATGACATATTAATATATAATTTATATAATTATGTATATGTTGTTTCCCCTAAGAGAATATAAGCTCCTTTGAATCTCATTTTTTGTCTCTGTATTCCCACCACTTAGCACAAAACTTGCACATAGTAGCAATTTAAATGTTTGTTGATTGACTGATCAGTAAAATGAGAATACTAGATCAGCAAAATGAGGAGAATACTAGCTTAACTGCCTAATATCACATTAGTTCCATGTAATGAGCAACATAAATGTGATCAATGGAATAGAAATGGAATGTTGGGCCACTGAACATCTCCATGGCCATGAGGATGGATGCTCTAGGCTTAATAAATCCTTCCCTGATCAAAGATACACCTGGTCTAGAAGCACCGCAGTATTTGTCTTCCTGAATGGGACCATTAAGAACTTCATTTTCAGTGTAGAGGAAGCATTTTCAGCACAGAGGTGGAAAGAGCACTGGATTGGAAGTCATACATAACTGTAATGATATTCCCTTGAGCAGACGGAATAATTTCATTAGCATTAGGCTTTCTTTTCTGTAAAAAGGTGGACAGTAATATTCATAGTAGACAGTTATATGTAAAGGGCTATATGAAATTGTTAGTAGCAGTAGTAGTAAGGATGAGACCCATTGATCTTTGGACAAAGGCCTAAACTAGAGGGAAGGTGTGGAAAAAGAAGGTTGAGTATCAGTTGGGGACAATGCATAGTTTCTCCAAATTTTCATAAAACTGTCTTGCATTCTAACAGGGGAAATTAACTTTTGTGTTACTCATCGTAGAAAGTTCTTAGGAGGAGATTTAATTAAAACTTCTTCAAGATGGCTTTAAAAAGTGGAAGTAAGGGATAGAGTTATATTTGGCTCTAATAAAATCCAGGAGCTAATCCCAGTCTCACTCAGAAATAGCAACCTGTGTTGTCAGTGTCCCATCTTTGTGATGTGGAAATAGCCTGGTGTCTTCTCTCTGATCTTTAGATGTCTTTCACATTCATACCCTTAGCCACTACAGTCACCAGTACTGTTTGACCAGATAGGTATATTTGGGATGTCTGTCTATTTCTGGGGGAAAAAAAGAATTTCTGACTATATCTCCATGACATCAAAACAAGGGGAAAAACAATCCATCTATTTAACATTTTGTAGACTTCCCCCTCACTTTTTTTTTTAGTGAGGCAGTTGGGGTTAAGTGACTTGCCCAGGGTCACACAGCTAACAAGTGTTAAGTGTCCGAGGCCGGATTTGAACTCAGGTACTCCTGACTCCAGGGCCGGTGCTCTATCCACTGCACCACCTAGCTGCCCCTCCCCTCACTTTTTAATGGGTCCCTATTATATCATCATGCACAGTCTTCATTTAGAAAGAGGCAGAAAATGTAATATTCTTTTTAAAATCAAAGGATCTCTGGGCTACCCACCACCTTAGAGAAGTACTTTGATCTAATAGATGGGGAGATTGGCTTAGAGTCAAGAACACCTGGGTTCACAACCTGCCTCTAACACTTACCAACAGGGTGACCAAGGGAAGACAATTTAGCTTCTCTAAGCTTCTGTTTCCCTTTCTGTACAATGAGGACAATAATTGTTATCATGCCTGTTTCACAGGGTTGTCAGGCTCAGATGAAAAACATCATGCAAATTTCATCAACAGTATGGGATAAACATCTTCTGTTCATATTACCTTGTGACACTGAGCAAGTCCCTTCACTTATATGGATGGGGCTTTCTTTATTCATGAAATAAGAGGGTTGGAATTGAAAATCTCTAAGAACCCTTCAGTACTTATTATTCTATGATTCCAAGTTTCTGCTCTGAAAGAAAATAAACAAAAATTTAAAAGAAAACTTAAATCCAAAAACCACTTCTTACCTTTGCAAGCACATGAGTTGGATCTATGATGATAGCCAGCATTTATGGAACACTTTAAGGTTTGCAAAATGCTTTACAAGTATTCTCCCCCAAGTAATAATCCTCACAATAACCCTGGAAAGTATATGCTACTATTATCCCCATTTTTACAAAGGAGGAGACTGAGTCAGGCATAGGTTAAGTGACTTATCCTAGGGTCATACAGCTAGTCAGTGTCTAAGGCTAGAGTTGAACTCAGGTCTTTCTGATTTCAGGCTCAGCACTCTATACATTGTGCCACCTAGCCTTCTATATGCTTTTTATGAATGATGTGAAACTTAGCTAAACACCTCTTCCCTTCTGGTGAAAATTGGGCAGCATCTTCATTTCCCCACCAGAAAGCAATGCTATAAAAATAGCCCTCATGCTCTTTCCTTGGTATTAACTGTGATTACTAGAAATCCATCTGCTTATTAAGTAACCTTCAGCTTGGCTTGCACTAAGGCATGGTCTTGCTTTTGGAGAGATAGATAATGAACTTTAGGTCTGGTCACTCTACTTTCCACCCTCCCTTTTGTCATAACTCAAGGCTATGTTGGCTTCTGGGGAGGAACGAATCATCCCAAACTTGGAGTTACTCTCCAGAACTTAAGCTAAGGCTTAGGGAATCTGACTAAAGCTGTAAGTTACCTACAGTAACCAAATGACTCTGAGTACCATTCCAGCTATAACTTTTGCTCAAACCAACCAGCCCAGTCCATCTATATAGGAGCTCATCCAGCAGGCTTTGGAAGCCTCACTCCATGACAATACCAGTCAGCTATTGTATATGGGTATGCAGTGCTCTAAGTGGCTTGGCTAAAATTCAGATCAACAAACATTTATTGTGAATATTGTGTGCAAAGGATCATACTGGGTACTGGGTAAAATATACATTTTTCACTGAGATACGGGCTCTGATTTCATCGAGTATATGTTCTAGTATGAACTTATATTCTAGTATACAAAATAATATATAAGTGTAAATTAAAGATATAAAGTATTATGTGAGGTCCGAGGGGGAAAGTTTGCTTTTCTCCTTTGTGCTGACAGGCTAAGGTGACGGTTGCTAATGAGCAGATGGATGTGTCGGTATCAAGTAAATCTTACTAGAGGAGGGAGAGAGCCATTCTAAGCCATAGGAAATTGCATGAGAGAAGTCAGGGAGGTGGGAAAATGTGAAGCATATATAGGAAGTAGTAGGACATCATGTTTGCCTAGTGCATAAAGCACATGGAGGGGGTATTATGACATAAACTTAGAAAGGTAGGAAAACACAACATGCTGATGGAACTGGAACGTCAAGCACAGGAGTTTAAACTTAGATGTCAACCTATCTTTTCAGTCTTATTTGAGATCACTCTTACTCCATTCTGCAATCCAGCCAAATTGGTCTTCTCTCTCATTCTCATACAAGGTCCTCCTTCTTCTCTCAATATTACTTTGCATTGCCCATCCCACATGTTCTATATGCACTTCTCTTCCACCTTAGGTCTTTTTCATGGAGTATCCCCCTTCCTTTAAGATGCAGCTCAGTCAACAGCTGACCTGGAAAATAGATCCAGGAGAGGTAATTTAAAAATTATTGGACTACCTGAAAGCCATGATAAAAAAAGAGCTTAGACATCATCTTCCAAGAAATTGTCAGGGAAAATTGCCCTGATATTCTAGAAGCAGAAGGTAAAATAGAAATTGAAAGAATCCACTAATCACCTCCTGAAAGAGATCCCAAAATGAAAATCCCCAGGAATATTATAACCAAATTCCAGAGCTCCCAGGTCAAGGAACCAGAAAGCAACCAGAAAGAAACAATTCAAGTACTGTGGAGCCACAGTCAGGATAGCACAAGATCTAGCAGCTTCTACATTAAAGGATGGAAAAGCATGGAATATGATATTCTGAAGGGCAAAAGAACTGGGATTACAACCAAAAATCAACTACCCAGCAAAACTGAGTATAATCCTTCAGGGGGAAAATGGGACTTCAGTGAAAAAGAGGACTTTCATGCATTCATGATGAAAAGACCTGAACTGAATAGAAAATTTGACTTTCAAATACAAGACCCTAGAGAAGCATAAAAAGGTAAATAGGAAATAGAAATTATGAGGGATGTTAAAAGGTTAAACTGTTTACATTCCTACATGAGAAGATGATACTTCTAACTCGTAAGAATTTTCTCAGTATTAGGGCAGCTGAAAGTAACAAATTTGGACAGAGGGAATAGGTGGGAATTGATTATGAAGGGATGACATGTGTAAAGCATTTATTGTTTGTTTGTTTTTTTAAAAAAGATAAAAGGGACAGCTAGATGGCACATTAGATGGAGAACTGGCCCTGGAGTCAGAAGGACCTGAGTTCAAATCCTGCCTCAGACACTTGACACTTATTAGCTGTGTGACTCTGGGCAAGTAACTTAACCCCAATTGCCTTATAAAAAAAGATGCAGCTCAGTTACCATCTTCTGCATGAAATTTTCACCAATTATCTCCTGCTCCTCCCTTCCCTGCTAGAACTCTCCCTTCCCAAACTATCTTGTATCTAATGATTTTGTATATATTTGTACTTTTTCATTTTATGCTCAGCATCTTAAAGTCTTAGGGAAGTCTTAAATTTTAATAGCTACTTAAAGTCATTAACAATTAAGGCTGTTCCAAGACTTTGGGGACACCCAGTATTTACACTGTATATATTTATATATGGACTTATTCTGTCTCCATTAGAATATCAGCTCCTTGTGTGCAGGGATTACTTCAGTCCTTGTACTTGCAACCCCAGAACCTAGCATAGTTTCTGGCACACAGTAGGTACTTACTAAATGCTTAATAATTAGGTGACAAAGTCATAATGGGTTAAATGAAAATTAGAAGGTTGAGGGTAGGGACAGTTTTGTTTTTGTCTTTGTATTTCTAGTGGCTAGCACAATGTCTGGTCCATAGTGAATATTTAATAAATGCTTTTTGGCAGAGACATTCTAAACTTCTGAAATTTACATCAAGTAAGATGTCCCTTCTTTTCCTTATTTATTTTCTTGATGACACTATCAGAGACAAAATCATGGTTTGGTTGTATTATGGGTCTCATGGGGACATTTCTCACATAGTCATGTTCTTGTGTAAGACCAATAGGTAGGTAGGTTTGGTTTGGTTTGGGTTTTTTTCAAAGCCCTTGGAATTAAGGTCGAAAATAAATCTGTCTTATTCAAAGATAATAATAATGGTAATAATAGCAGACAATGATATCATGTTTACCATTTGCAATGTGCTTTGCATCCATCCTCTCATTTGAGTGCCCATCAAAGCCGCATAACATGGGTTCTCTGGATGTTAGCATCCCCATTCTTTTTTAATTAACATTTTTATTTAAAGTTTTGAGTTTCAAATTATATCCCTCCTTCTTTCCCTCCCTCCCCTCCCCTCTCCCTGAAGTGGTAAACAATCAGATATGGGTTATACCTCTAAAATCATGTAAAACATTTCCATATTTGTCATTTCATATAAGAAGACTAGAATAAAAGAAAAAAATGAAAGAAAGTTAAAAAACAGCATGCTTCAGTCTGTGTTCAATCAATATCAGTTCTTTCTTTGGAGGTGGACAGTCTGCTTCATTGTCAGTCTTTTGGGATTGTCTTAGATCATTGTATTGCAGAGAATAGCTAAGTTATTCACAGTTCTTCATCAAACAATATTGCCGTTACCATGTACAATGTTCTCCTGGTTCTGTTCACTTCACTATTCATCAGTTCACATTAAGTCTTTTCAGGTTTTTCTGAAATCATCCTGCTTGTCATTTCTTATAGCACAATGCTATTCCATTACAATCATATACCACACCTTGTTTAGTCAATCAGCAGTCCCATTCTTATAGATGAGGAAGCCTTATAAGTGACAATCCCATGGTTACATGGCTAGTAAGTGTGAGATGCAGAGTTGGAACTCTGGCCTTTCTGACTCAATAATCTAACACATATCAATGTCCTTCCAAAGCTCTGGTGCCCAGAACTGTACAAAATTCTCCAGATGTGGTCTGGCCAAGGCACAGAATTATGGGACTATCAGCTCCTCATTCATGAAATAGAGCATAGATGATTCTATTCACCACACTAGTATATATTGCTCTGTGCATTGGGAAGAGCAAATACAGGGCTATTCATTGATTATCTTGGGGGCAAGAATTGAAAAAAAAGGTACAAATGATCAGAAGCCCTGTTTGTGTTCTAACATGTGAAATCAGACTTTTTGGTTCATTATCACATCTACTATTAATGGTTAGAACCTGTGTCATGCTGAACCATAGCAGTGTGGCCAGCCCAATACTTTGGTTCAACAAGGACTTCCTCCCAGCCCCTTCCACCCATTCTTTGCATTTATTTTGAATGTTTTTTGTATTTGTTACCTTTATGTATGCTGGTTCCCTTTCTCTACCCCAAAGGAAAATATTAGCTTCTTGAAGGCAGACTCTTTCATTTTTGTTTTTTGTTTGTTTGTTTGTTTTTATTGGGTTTGTTTTGTTTTGGTTTTATCTTCGGTGTCTAGAGCAGTTCTTGGCACATGGTATATGGCAAGGCAAGAACATGTATTAAGTGCTTACTTTGTGTCAGGTACCATACTATACTGGGGATACAACTATAAGAAAAAGAAAGGCAATATTTGATTTCAAGGAGCTTGCACTCTAATGGAGGAAGATGCTAACACAAAAGTGAGCTGAAAAGCCTGAATGGGGTAAGAGATATAGATGAGGAGGAAGGGACCCATGTGAGGGTATGGCCTCCAACAGTGACTAGCTGTGTGACCCTGAGAAAGTCACTAGACCTCTGTCTTCCTCAACTTCCCCAATTATAAAATGAGAATCATAAAAGCACCTACCTCACAGAGTCGTTGTGTGGATCCAATGAGGTGATATTTGTAAAGCACTTAGCACAGTACCTGGCACATAGTCAGAGTTTAACAAAAACTTGTTTTCTTCTTTTCTTCCTGCTCAGTTGGGTCTTTCCCACATGACCATCTGCTTGAGGCTCTACAATTTGATTGCTTACCTTTGTGGCCCCAGTGCCACAATGTCTGAGACAAGTGTAGCTTCATACACAGTTGACGAGAATAACATATTGAAGTTGGAAAAGAAAGAATCTACTCTTGGGCGTTAGCCAAATCCATCAGAGACACGTTTCTTTTTTTAATGGTACAAGCATTCTACTTGGAAAAAGAGATTTCTGACCAAGAGAATTCCTCCTGCTAAATTAGATAAGCCTCTCCCCCCCTCAAAGTTTCCAACTCGCATTTTATAGTAACAATGAAACCAAAGACGAAGAAATTCCACAGCATCAATAAAACAAATGTACATAGTTTTAGTTCAAGGTTTTAGAATTATTCAGGAAAGAAGTCATTATTAATGAGGGTACACATCCTTACAGAATCTTTGCAATGATCCTTACTTTCAATTTAGTCAAAGGTATACAAAAGGCATACACCTCTCTTGATTTGGTTAATAAAAAGACATTCCAATTCTGAATTTAGGCAAAATAAATAAGACATTCTGACTCTTAGTTTGTTCATCATAAATTCCATCTATTGATCTAACTGTAAGTTCTGTCTTGGGGAATTGGGGCTATTCTCTAAATTAAGTCTCCTATTCTAGGAAGACTGATTATTTCTTTGATCCAAAGGAGACAAGGGAAATAAGAAAAACAGACACTGTAATAACATTAATTCTTAATATTCATAACACATAAAAAGCCTTGATGCTATAAGTTTTCACAGTCATAGATTCTCAAAATTGGAGGTCACCTATGTTTATTATTATTGGTTTAATTTTATGGTGCCTCTTTCAAATGATTATAAATTTACAACCTGATGGAGACTTAGAGACCCCATAGTCCAACTCCTTCATTTTATTCATTTTTTAATTCAATTTTTTGTAAAAAAAAGTTTTTCAGATCCAATTTCTCTCCCTCCTACCTCCTTCTATCTCTACCTCACCCCATTAGGAAAACAAGTAAAACAAACCCCATTACAATGTGTAGTCAAGCAAAACAAATTCCAACGTTGGCCATGTCATGTTATATATTTTCCCCTATAACTCATTTTTTAAATAATTTAAATGTTATTCTATTTGATATGAGTAATATTCATCTTAATTTTTTGTCTGTAGTACCTTTCAGCAAAATGTAGTTTTCCTGTTTATTTTTTTTTAATTAGGTCTATTTTTGCTATTACTTTGTCCAAGATCTTGACTGCTATGCTTGCTTTTTTTTTTCAGCTGAACCATAATAGATTCTGCTCTGTTTTAACTCTCCATTTATCTTTCTATTTCAAGTATGTTTATTGTAAACACCATGCTGTTGGATTCTGTTCTCATATATTTTTCTTTTCTGTTTCATAGAGTTCATCCATTCACATTCATAGTTATGGTTGTTAATTTATATTTCTCTCCATACTATTCTCTTATGTTTTGCCTTCTCTCTTTTGACTCTATTCTCTCTTTACAAATTTGTTTTGTTTCTTACTGATCCATCCTATAACCTACCTTCTCTCTCCCTCACCCACCTCTTTCCCTTAACTCCTTTCCCTCTTGTTTCCCTGTTGAGTGAAATGTATTTCTGTATTCAACTTGACATGTGTGTATATGTGTCTGTATATTCTTCCTTCCTTTGACCTGTTCAGATGAAAATGAGGTTCAAGTGCTACCTACCCCTCTGACTCTCTCTTCTTCATTGTCTATACTTCTACTTGCACAAAACCTGACTATGAGACAATTTTCTCCATTCTTCTCTCTTCCCAGCCTACCTCCAGTATATTCCTCTTCCCTTCCATTTCATTCTTCTTTTAAGATCATCAAAATACAGCAGAATCACTCCCAGGTCTTCTGTCTAATTAGACAATTTCTATTATTCCTGATGATGATTAGTTCTGAGGGAATATATGCATTAGCTCCCTATATAAGAATATAAGCAGTTTCTTTTTTTAGCCATCCTTTATGATTGCTAGTCCATGTTTACCTTTATATTCCTGTGTCTATGATGTTAAAGTTTCTATGTAGCTCTGGTCTTTTCATCAAAAATACTTGGAAGTCTTCTCTTTCATTAAAGATTAATTTTTCCCTTATTGGATTATATTCAGTTTTGATAGATGTTATTCATAGTTGTGAGCCTATATATTTTTCCTTCTGGAATATCATGTTCCAAGTTCTCCACTTCTTTATATTGGTGACTGCTAAATCTTGTATGATCCTAACTGTGGCTACTTAGTACTTGAATATTTTTTTTTCTAGTTGCTTGTGGTATTTTTTCTCTGACCTGAGAGCACTGAATTTTGTCTACGCTATCCCTAAGAGTTTTTATTTAGAGGTTTCTTTCAGCAAATAAGTGAGTTTTTTTTTTTCTATTTCCACTTTCACCTCTGGTTATGAGATCTCAGCAGTTTTCTTCTATGATTTCTTGAAATATAATATCTAGGCTTTTTTGTCACAGTTTTCAGATAGACTTGGGATTCTTTTTTTTTTCTGATCTGTTCTCCAAGTCAGTGGGGTGTCTTCTTTTTCAATTGTTTTTTCTACTGTTTTAGTATTTTTTATAACTAATGGCATCATTAGCTTCTGTTTGATCCATTCTCGTTTTCAGGGAACAAAATTTTGTACTTATCATAACACATTAATTCTCTTTCCATATCTTTCTTTCCTGGCTCTCATTTCTTTTCCTTCTGCCAGTCTTTAAACACAATACTATTCTATTATGTACATATGCCACAATTTGTTCAGCTATTCCTCAATTGTGTAAGAGTCAATCGAAGGCACCCCCTTGGATTCTAATTGCCTAAAATTATCTAACTTAATCTATTTGAATATATGCCTTTGGTTTGACTAGTATGCCTAGCTGACTAGTAAAAAGTAAACTCATTGGTAGGGGGCTCCTGAGATGTGGTTTGGAGAGGATTCCAATCCACAAAGCTCAGAAAACTTGTGATAACTTTCTGGGGGACCTTGTGCAAGGAACACTGCAGATACTATACCATGTGAGGGGCCAGTAACTTAATTTAAATAGTCAGGTGAGTTCTTCTAGCCTCATTGTGAATTTGAATGAAGCCATAGTTGTTTTTTACCCAATTTAATTCTAAGCCAATCAGCTAAAGAATCATACCTTCTTTTCTCCACATACCACAAATGGCAAATAGCATAAATTAATACTAGGTCGATGAAATCCAAATACTTCTAAGTGTCTGATTTTCAAACTATAGTGTATTTAGGAAAAGTGGAGAACAATTAACATATTGTTTGTTTTGGGTTTGTTTTTTGCTTTTGTTTTTGTTTTCATTTTTCTCAATTGCATTTAAGAAGGAGATTTAGAGGTGGGCTCTCAAAGAAACTTCTCACCTCCCAAGAAATTTAAATAGCATTCAGGAAGAACAGATCAAATGACCAGATACCTGACATGTACAAGTTAATTGCTGAGGTACTAAGGACCCAACAACCTCCTGCCATCTTCCTTCCCACAGTTCACCCCAGTTTCAGCTCTCATTCAAGATCCAGAATAGATTGACCTGCTTAAGCTGGCCAGACCAAGGACTTGGCCACCACTGAAGCTCTTTTCAATCTGATTTGAACACAGTCTAACTGGCCTCCTTTTTTTTTTAAACTAAGTGAATGAAGGATTGAGGCATTGAGCTTTAATTCCATTCAATTCGTTTTGTGTTCCTGAAAGGTTCATCCTGTGGGGTTGACAATGAATACCAGGAAGGAATTACTTTTGTCACTTGGCATACATGGCCGCCAAAATAGCACAACACAGACCTAAAGGTACTTGCTCTGAAGGGATCAGAGAGGGGCCCAGGATGATTCAAGTAGAAGAAATGGGACAGAAATAGGTAGGGGAGGTAAGACTGGGCAAAAACTGGAAGGGACGATGAAGAAAAAGAAGGAACATTAAAAATCCATAGAGATGAATCTTTATTTTTAAATTTGAGTGGCCTGCTCAGCTAACCTTTTTGTTCTTCTTTCAATCTATGTAATCTCTGCTTTTTCTCTTTATCTTTCCTTCATTTCCTCCAGTATATCACATGACTCCTAGCTGCCTGAGCTCTGGGTTAGATGCCCCTGACTTTCACAGAATAACTTGAACTAGCTTTGTCAAGAGAAAGAACAACAACAAAAAAAAACAACTAAAAATCTCTACTGCTGCTAACTCCTTTTAGTGGATAAAGTGACCTCAGCAGTGAGACCTTTCCTTGATAATTTGGGTGGATTTTTAATTGCTGCCTCTGGTACCCCTACCAGGCAATTATTTACTTTTTATAAAGTCGATTATTACCTCAATTCCTGTGTCTCTTTGGAAGGGCAAATAAAATTAATTTTCTCACCTCTCCTCTACCAGGAACCTTAACCTTGTGACAGTAAATAGTCACTGAGGCTTCTCCACTCTACTCATCTTTGAAAGCCTGAAGTGCAGAAGTGTGGAGCTAAGGAACGGATGTTTTTTCTTCATCTGATTTTCTTGTGATGGGTTGCTTAGGTGAGAGAGATGAACAATTTGACCAAAAGGAAAGTCTCAAACAACAAATACAGTTATTAGAAGAGTATCCTAAAATGGAGAGAGGAAGTGTTCTGTTGTAGAATCGGTTAATCCTGCAATTAACAAAGTGCAAGAGGGACTCTTTGATGAAATTTGGCTCGGGGTGGCCCAGAATTTTAGTCATTGCCTCTACTTCAAACCCAACCCAAAATAGTCCAGAAAAAGTTTGTGAAAAAAAATCTCAGTTGGCATCCAAGGGAAAAAAAAAAAGAGGGGAGGGGGAAGTGGAAGAGGATGGGGAGGAATTTCTTTTATGGCTTGAGTGACCAGGAAAGCTAGCAGGATTACTCATGCAAATCGCCACCCACTGAGTAAGAGATGCCTAGTATAATCAGAAACAAGCAGACACTCCTAGGCAATATTGTAACTGCCTAAAAAAGCCCCAGCCCCACCACTGGAAACACCCTGTGGGGCTTTGTCCTAGGAAGACCCTGAAGATTTGGGGCCTCATTATGAAACAAGGCATAACAACATGAGCCCCAAAGAAGGTATTTCTGAAAACTCATTTTAAGAAAGCAGATTTCAATCCATTTGGGGGAAAGAGAAGGGATTCATATGCTCCACAGCAGAGTCCAAGGATCTGTCTAGGACCAAGGAATAGTAGACCAGAGAGAAAAAAGAACTTTACTGGGGGCATTCTGTGACATTGGTGGGAGGCACATGTGCCAAGTGCTTAATTTACATTTTGCTTAGAAAGAGGCCAGAAAACCTTTCTACTCTACAAGAAGCTTTCACAAGTATTGGGAATAGAGACCTACTGTGTCACTCCCTAGCAACTTCCCTTCTCTGCTCATGTAGAGATAACAGAGACTTCTCCAGTCTTTAGTGCTTTGTAAAAAGTATAAATACCACCCAAGGAGGCTGGTTGCTGGAGGGGGAGGGGGCTTTTCCTCTAAAGATCTGTTTATTTTGCAGTCAACAAAGGGTAAGGAAGCCTTTGCTGAAATGTTTGTTTGGAAATCTGGAATTTAACCATATACCACACTAGTCTTGGTCATTTTGTTTTATAAGATGACAGGCAGGGAATGATAGAGACTTGGTGATTCTGAGAAGGTTGGTGATTTGTTTGTTTTTAAAAATACACTTCATTACCACATTTGTCACCCTGACCAGGGTTGGGTGTTAGGAACACAGCTAAATCATATATTATCTATTGCCTCCCCCAAAGGGTCCCTGGATGGTCAGCCCAATCGACTGCAGAATGGACCAAAGAACAGCTGCACTTCTGCTGTTGACAATTTCATTATTCCAATGATATTCAGCTGGGTAATTCATTTCTAGGGCCTGGCAATATCTCCTGATCTGGCTAATGGCTTGGATGTAATTTTGCAAGCTTTTGAAAATGATTATCTCTCCTTGTGTTGGGCTTTGCCCTAATATGGGGAACAATGATTGCCGCCATTAGGAAACAACCTTGTAGCTCTCAGCTTTTTACAGCAGGTTGCCTCCCCAACCACAAAGGCAGGAAACATTAGTGACTGGTATGATAAGCTATATATGGTTCACTTCTGTCCTTAGCAGCAGCATGTTTTTTTTTTAATTTTGCAATTAACCTTCAGATGACCAGTCTCTCTCCATCCTTACCTAGCCTTATGAAGGTTGCAAAGTTAGCCAAAGATTCCTTGGGGTTTTCAAGTTATTGTGCACAACAGTAGTTGTATTCAATATGTTTACTGGTTCTTGTATTAAGAATAAAGAACTTCTCACACAATAGGAAACTTGGCACATGTCTGCCATCCAACAACACCCAGGCCATACCTCTTCTGAAAGTTGGGATAAGAGGAATATAAATGTGTCTCTTCACTACTCATGATTCTTATGCCACTTTTCCCCAAGATTCCCAAACAGAAAATGAAATTGTCAGTCACCCAGTTCCCAAAAAGTTGCCTACAAAGTACCCATCTAGATTCTTTTGGGAGAATCCTAATTTTCATCATTCCAATTCAATCACTAAATTTAACAATTGGTAGCTCTTCTGTTCTTTTTTCTCTCCATTCTTCCCAAGTATTTCTAGTCATCCTGGGTCATGACCAGATGTCATCAGCACTGTCAAATTAAATATGAAAAGAGTATGATGATGGTGGTGCAATGTCATGTGCCTCTTAGCTCATCCTTCCGTCTCAATGTAACAAATCCATCATATTTATCATAAGCAATTGAAATCTATTTGGGCAATATTTTGTTGGAATCAGCAGAATGGTGACTGATTAAGAGATTTAAATGTATTCTATATTCTGATGTCCTTACAATGGACATCATTAAGAGACATGTTCCTGTATTTTACCAGTCAAGGAATTATTTCCTTAGGGAGTTGAGATTCTCACTTATTAACAGGCTAACATTCTCTTCATTGTATGGGAGCTTTTGACTCATCACTTTCATGTCCTTGAACTTGCATACTGAAAATTCAACTCTACTGATTTTTGATTTTCTATCCCTTCCATTCAAGGGACTATTGTAGGTATTGGTGCAAGGCAGTGGTTCCAGCTCTTTTTCAACACCTAATTCTCTACTGATTTCTTTTATTTCATGAAATACACATGTCCTGTCTTTAATTTCTGCAGGGCATATTTTCATTTTTGAGAACTGTAGGACTCCCCTAGACCTGTGATTATGCTCTCATCGAGAATCTATTGAGCAGCCCAACCATTGATTCTAGACTTGGGAGCATGGTGGAGCCAGCTCATACTGACTCACAAGAGTTGATTGTTAAATTTGCACTTCAGAAATCAGCATGCTTCAAATCAGGGCTTGATTTATTATTTGGTTGATTGTCTAGACATAAGAGAGTGATGGAGAAAAATGTTAAAAAACCAAATTAAACTTAAAAGTATGTTGTAGGTATATTTTGTTTTCCAAGAGAGCCAGGTGTTAAACATTAATCAGCAAACCACTGATTCTAGTTCTTGTCTACTGATAAGTTCAACATAGGAGTCTACCCATGTTGGAAGCATTCCTTACTTCTTTGGACATCATTTTGATGCCAGTGGAGCACAAGAGCTTTCCATTGGTTATATCTACTTGCACTACGTGACCAGCCCATCTTTTTCTCCTGGTTTTACATTTCTTTGATAACATCCTTTATAGCACTTCTGCATAATCACTTGGTGTTTTTTAAAATAGATTTCACCCTGCCTGCCCCCCCTCAATGTCCCTTTACACTACCCTTTGAAAGAAATAGAAATTGATTGTTGTGTTGAGATTTCCTTGAGAATTTTGCACTAAAGAGCAACAACAACAACAAAATCATAATTGGAGACACAAATCCAAGGTTGGGATTCAGTCATTGGTGTAGGGTTTTTAGCTGTAAGTGAAGGATTATCCCAGGGAAGTTTTAGATGAGATTGTTCTGCATAGAAAGCAGGAGAATTCAAGAATTCCTGTGATTAAGCAGGCTACAGGTCATCTCTCCTGTCAGTCTCCAGTTGAGAGGACCCTGATTTTAAGCATTATTTATTGTTGTGACAAAATCCAGAAGAGCAAAAATAATTTGTTTAGTCTCCTGGATTTGTTTTAAGGAAAACTGACGTAGGCTCTTCTTTTCTAGCCCAAACTTCCCCAAATTTGACCTTCTGCCTCACAGTCCCCATGCCTTTGCATTGGCTGCCTAGAATACAGTCTCTGCTCTTCTCAATTTCTTACACTCCTTAGCTTTTTTTCAAGTCTCAAATCACTTGCTGGCCTCTTACATGAAGCCTTTATTTACTCCCTTTTGCCTTAATTGTGGACATTTTAGATCTCCATCCTAGAATGTAGGCTTTTCAAATAGTAGGTGTTTAATAATTTTCTTGAATTATATCAGAGAACTGTGTGAATATTCCTGAATATTGAGAGATGAAATGAAACCAACATGCTGCTTTGTTTTGTTTATTTGTTTTATACAAAGGACCTATTTCTTTCAGGAAATGACCAGTGTGATTCCTTCTATTTCTACTTTGTCTCTGATTCAAAGAACTCTGGAAAGTTTTCTTTTTTTTTTTTTTTGGTGAGGCAATTGGGGTTACGTGACTTGCCCAGGGTCACACAGCTAGTAAGTGTCAAGTGTCTGAGGCTAGATTTGAACTCAGGTCCTCCTGACTCCAGGACCAGTGTTCTATATACTGTGCCACCTAGCTGCCCAAAAATTTTATTTTAAAAATAGGATGTTTAGGCTCTTTTTTTGGTTATGGCATTCAGATAGTCCAATGATTCTTATATTTTTTTCTCCTTGATCTGTTTTCAAGGTGAGGGTTTTATTTTTTTAATTTGAGATGTCTTAGATTTTCTTCTACTTTTTTCAGTCTTTTAACTTTGGTTTATATTTCTTGTTGCTCTTGAAGTCATTGGCTTCTATTTGGTCCATTTTACTTTTCAGGCAGTTTGTTGCTTGGGCAAGGTTTTGTCCCTCTTTCAAGCTGTTTATTCCCTTTCCCAATTCTTCGTCTTCTTTCTTTTTGAATTTTTTTGCCTTGAGTGCTCTCATTCCATTTATAAAAGCATTTTTAACTCTTTTATTTTTTACTCTTGCTTCATCTCTTTCAAGAATTCTACTTCAGTTTTTGCCAAAGCTGTTTTTTCTCTGAGGCTTACTTATAGATATTTTGGGGTCATTCACTTCTTCTGGTTTTGTGTCTAGAGCCTCCTTGCCATCATAATAGCTCTTTATGTTGGGGTTCATTTTTTTGTTTACTCATTATTACAGCCTACATCTTGACATAGGACTTGAGGTTAGGGCTAGGTTCTGCAGCACTTCTGGAAAGAAGGCCTAGACTGGGACTGTTGCTGCCTCGGGAGGGAAGGGTGTTAAATGTTGTATTATTCCAGGTGACAGCCTGGAGACTTGTGCACTTTCAGGGCTCCCAAAGTAGTCTGATTCAAAGCAAAGTCTGCTAACAACCTGGTCTGAGTCCTGCAAGTTCCTGACTCAGGTTTCAATCTTTGTAAGTATAAATTGCAGCTACACGCTAATCCTACTGACCAGCTGGAAAGTTCTGTTGGTTCCAAGTAGTAGGCTTGCCTCTTGCCTTCATTTGTATCCTCAGTCATTTCTCTGCTAGCTGGACTAGATGTTAGAAATAAGACCCTGTCTTGCTCCTGAGTTCTAAATCACACTGCTGCTGCTATTTGAGGCTTCTGAATTTCCTCCTTTCTTGGAGCTCAGCCTAGGGTCCTCCTTCCTTGTGAATGTTATCCCCGTGCACAGGTTCCCGTCTGAGTCTCCTCTGGATCTGTGACTCAGACCAAGTAGTAGACAACAAAAACTGCCCGTTGGCACTGTCTCCATCTCAGTGCCTGAGACCTTCTCCTATGTGTGTGCATACTTGCAGAAAGCTTCTGGGCCAAACCATTCCCCAGGGTCTGAAGACCTCCCTATCTGCCTCTCTGTTCTAAGCTGGGTGGGACAAATGATTCACTATGACTTTTTTCTGGATTTCCACATCAGGATTCAGTCTGGCACATTTTCTAGATCTGTTTGAAGGAGTGTTTTTAGAAGGATGCTCACTGCACCACTTCTTATCACTGCTCCATCTTGGCATTACCCCACCAGTAAGAAATGTAAATGGCTACTTCTAGGTTTGTGCCTTTCTAAGGAAGAAAAAGGAATGGAGACTGGTAGGTAGAACAAGAGCAGAACTGTAGCCAAAGAGAGCCACTGAGGGACAGAGTTGACTAGGATCAGGATTTCCACTGAAGGAAATGACTAGTCTAGCTCACAAGATTCCTTTCCTTGGGCAAGAGAAGAAAAAAGGCAGAACCCATGAATGCTAAAATCCAGGATCTAGCTTGGCCTAGCTAGGGAAAGGAAATCCAGCCCTGGCCCCAAGAATTCAGATCTAATAGCAATGGCCTTTCAGGGACTGACCTACTGCATGGATTTCCATAAGTGAAATGGAAAGGAGTAGAGTGAGGAGGGAGAAAGGAAGGGCAACACAACTAATACACAGTGAGGACTGGCTCATGGAGGGTGGAAAATGAGTGGAGTGGGCAGGCTCACCTTACTCGCAGGAAGGGGGAAATGCTTCGAAAAGCTTAGAGGTCTCTAAGATAGATCTGCCTTTTCATTCATCCACCTGGGAGAGAGTTGATGTCTTGGAGTAGGGATGGGGCAACACTTCTGGAAGGATAAGGCAGGGGAAGGGATTGGCCCCTTACCCTATTAGAGGCTGATGCTTTCCTGGGCACCACCCCACTATCACTACCAGTTCCCCTTCCAAAGTTTTGTCTTCCCCATCTGCTCAAACTTTCCTGGGGTATGAAGCCTAGATAAAAGTGGGTGACTTTCAGTCCAGATTTTGCCTGAAAAGAGAATTTTCTCCATTCTTCCCCAGTGGCCTGTCCTGTGTGTCATGAGATCAGGGTCCACTGCTCTGGAAGAGAGATCAGGTCAACCTACAAATGAAAAGCATAGAGCTAAGCACTGGGAATACAAGGAGAATAAGAAGATAGTCACTGATCTCAAAGAGCTCAGAATCTAACTGAAGAAAAAAATATTTATCCCTTCCACATCATGGCTTTCCTCATCAATGTTTCTTATGCTGACCCTCAATTAGTTCTCCATCTCCTCCTCTATAATATGAAGAAGTGGTACATGATAACCACCATTGTCCTTCCCAGCTCTCATCATCTCTGAATCTGGGATATTGACACTCCATCATACCCCACTTGAGCTCAGCCTCAATTTCAATCATAAATAAAGCTTCCTCTGTGACCTTGGCAAAGTCACTTCTCTTCTCTGGGGTCCGAGTTTCTTTCTCTATTAAACAAAGGGGTTGGCCAGATGATTCCTAAAGTTCCTATCCAGCTCTAGCTTTGTGGTTGGGATTTGGTTTGCTTTGGTATTTGTTGAGGGGAGAAGTTAGGACATAAGTCCCTTCAGATCCCTCAACCAAGGCTGGGAGAGTTACTATTCTGACCTCAGCCAAGAGTCATTAAGTTCCTTGAATGCCAAGTATAAAGAAAAAAACTGCCCTTTTATTTAGTTGTGCTTAGTGAAAATGGGTATCCAAACCAAGCACCCTTCCTAGGAGGGAAAGGGCAGGAGCAGCCTTCTCTTTGTTCTAGCATCTCTGTCCCCCTGACAAGGAGAAGGGAAGAAAGGAACAAGCATTTAGCAAGCCTTTATCCTCTGTGCCAGACATTGTGCTGAGCTATTTACAAATATCTCATTTGATATTCACCATAACACTAGGAAGCAGGTGCTATTATAATCTCAGTTTTACAGTTGAAGAAGCTGAGGCAGATAGCAGTTAGTGACTTGCCTAGAGCTACTAATGGATGTGTCAGGTCAGATTTAAACTCAGGTCTTCCTGACTTCCGGCCAGCACTCTATCCACTATGGAAATGGGCTTGATGTCCATTTCCACCCCCAGCCAAGATTGTTTTTCACTAACTTCACCCCAAGGATGGTTTTTCGAGCTTATCTTGGGTGCAAAAAATTCCTAGTTATAGTTCTCATAATACATATTAAAAGGATGGGGAGGGGGCAGCTAGTTGGTGCAGTGGATAAACCAACGGCCCTGGATTCAGGAGGACCTGAGTTCAAATCTGGCCTCAGACACTTGACACTTACTAGCTGTGTGGCTCTGAACAAGTCACTTAATCCTCATTGCCCCACCCCCCCCCAAAAAAAGCATAGGGATGGGAACTGGACCTTGTATTTTATTGATCTTGGGAATTCCCAGGTGAGGGAACTGCAATCAGTACAGGTTGGTGCCTTTTCATCTACACAGCCAACATGTGACAGGCAGGGCTTACAGCTAGGTCATTCTGGCTTTGAAGCTCTCTCTTATTGCTGCTATATATTTAAAACTGCCCTGAAATCCGAATTTATGGTGCAACTGTCATCAAACTAAGTGCTTGTTTGAAACGATTTAGCACCTCCTAACCCTGCAATCAAGTCACAGTGAAATGATCCCGCCAAATCCTCAAGAATACCCAGTTATTATATAATAGCAGCTGTCTTGACATAATGTCACCACACGTCAGACGTGGCTGAGCCTGGAGCCACAGGTCTATTATACTGTACAGTGTTTCTTGTCTGTGAAGATAATTTTTTTTTGCATGTAAAATTAGGACAGTGGGAAATAAATACATGGACTTTAAGTGTGTCATTTAATTGGAAAATTGAGAAAATGAGGATAAATGTAATTCATTCTCAAACTCTCTTGACCTGCCTCAGAGGGCATATGGTACTGAGCAGATAGAGAATTATGATAAAACTTGGAGGCCACATATAAATGGGGCATTGTGACCTGGCTGAGGACAAGGTTGAGACTTAGAGGCAGACCTAGCAGGCTTACATTCCTTTCCTCCGTGTGCTGTGGGAGATCTCGGGTACATAACAGACAATAGGGAATTCATAAGGAGAGAATTATAATGATGACTGAAAGGAGGGTCTGCAGCCAGAACAAGAAGACTTTTGAGAAGTAGGGGATCTTACTATCCCAGGGTGATGCCAGAGGAGAGAGGCAGCATGGAACGGGTAGGAAATCGTTCTTGGAAAGCTTTCCAGTGAAGAGTTCAGAGCCATCTCAAGAGAATCCCATTTCTTCAAACTTCGAAGTTGGGAAACCTCAGATGGCTCATTTTTGATAAACATTCTGTCATAAAACCTCCCCAGGCATCTCCTAAGGACCATCTCTTTCTTAAGAGCCCTTTCATACATCCTGTCTCCGCGTCCAAAGAGAATGTCAGAAGAGCCTTTCGGGGGATATTTCGGGACCTCCAAGTTTTAGTCTCAAAGGTCAACTGGTGCTTAAAACAAAATAATCAAGAAATAACACGCCAGTGAACAGTCTGAACCTTTTGAAAAGGTCTGATTGGAGTTGAATAGGAGATGCTTTTTACTTCCCTCCGTTTTTTTTTTTCTTTGTGGCTTAGAAATGGAGAGGGAGGAGGAAGGGTCTTACATTCATTTCTAACAACTTCACACACTCAAGAAGCCCTGTCTGCGTGTTCTGGTACACCCTGGGGTGTTGGTTTTCTTTTCCTATTTTTTTTTTTTGTCCCTTTATAAGCAGGCTTCAATAAGTGGCATATTTTCTTTTGGGGAAAGAAAAAAAAGAATTGGAGTAATTAGCGAGGAGCCGACACCCTACGGAAGGGTTGGAGAGATTAGGGAGCAGAAGCTGCCAGTCAGTACCTCCCTCCTGGACCATAGTGAGGAACAGGGCTGGTTTCTTCTCATAACTTATTTTGGGAACTGATGAAAAGGGCACCAAAATTTTTAAATCCTTGCTGAAAAAAAAAGTGAAATATGGTTAGAAGGCCATCAAAAAGCGATCAATTTTAATTTACTCATTGGAAAATAACCACATAGAACTGACCACACATCAGAAATGCATTTCCTGTGATAGATGGGTCTTTTTGAAAATGTGGGCAGGATTATGCGTAGAGGATCAGACAGTACTTATTCATGATATTGGTGGAAACTTTGCGTTAAAACTAGTTCACAAAATGTCTTCTGGAATTTACAAAAAAAGAAGTCAGCATATCATAATGCATATATTCATTCATTTAACATTTGTTAAAAGCCAGTTACTAAACAAGGCAGAAAACAAAGATTACAACAAAAAAATGTACTTGAGATTCCCTGCCCTTAAGAAATAGATCTCCTGGTGAAAAACAACATGCAGTCCAATAAATAAAAACAAGACATATGCAGAAAAAATAAAAAAATCATTGAGGGGAGGAGAGCTAACAACTGGAGGAAATAAGGAAAGGCTTCTTGTAGGTGTCACTTGAATAGAGACTTACAGGGAAATAGGGATTACAAGAGGTAGAGGAAGTAAGAGAAAGCAGGTCAGGCATAGAGGACAGTCTGTGAATATAAAGTGATTTCAATTATTGAATAATGTTTATTATAAACTTACTAACCCTGCACATATTCAAACATCCAAATGCATAAACAATAGAAATATATTCCTAAATCAGAAAATTGTGTTGCCTCCAGGTTTTTTATGTAAATTAATTTTAACAGACAGCAATGTACTATAGTGGTTAGAGGCACCAGCATTAGAGTCAGGAAGACCTGAGTTCAAGTACTACCTCTGACACATCCTAGCTTATGTGACCATGGACCAATCATCTCTGTTTAATCTAAGGTTCTGCTCTAGAGAAGGGAGTTTCCACAACAGATGTTCCCTATACTGATAAAGTCAGAATTCTGGACCCATCTAATTCATGTTAACAATTAAGTAACAAGGGCAGCTAGGTAGCACAGTGGATAGAGCACCGCCCCTGGATTCAGGAGGACCTGAGTTCAAATCCAGCCTCAGACACTTGACACTTACTAGCTATGTGACCCTGGGCAAGTCACTTAACCCCAATTGCCTCACCAAAGCAACAACAAAAAACAACAAAAAGAAAAACAAAACAAAAAAAAAAAACCAAGAAAATAACAAATTGTTCTTTTTCATTTCCATAAACCTCTATACTGCTGGGTAGAATGTAACCTCCTCAAAGGAAGGAGTTGTTTACATCTTTGTCTTTGGATCTCCTTAGTCTAGTGAATTACCTGGTACATAATAAGCATTTAATCGATGCTAACTTGAATTCTGAGCTCTTCTTCTCTGAGTATTTCACCAAACTTTTTTTCTTTTGATAGTATTGTACTTGTCATGATTATTTACTTAATGAGAGATACAGCATGGATAGTGTCATTTGGGTTCTGCTCTCTTTATTTATATCCAGTTTTCCCAGACAGCTTTGTGTTCTTCATATATGCCATTTCTTGTGGTACAATAACATTCTAGTCTATTTATGTAACACTATTTATTTTGCTATTCTGCAGGGGTTTTTTCTTATTGCAAATAAGGCTGCTAACAATATTTTATACCAATAGGTCTCTTCTTTTGGGTTATTAAGAGGACTGTAGGATAATAGATTTAAAGCTTGGAGGGTTCTTAGATGTCATCACATCTAATCTTGGACCTAAGATGGTGAAGGATAAGCCAAGACCCATCTGAACTCTCCCAATGTTCCCCTCTAAACAATTTCAAAGTGTCCCAAATAAAATTTTGGAGTGTCATAGCCAACAAAAGGTCAGAGGGAGTCATTATTCAGGCTAAGAAAATTTAAGAGGTCTGTAGGAGAGGTTTGTAATACCAGAGTGGGCACAGGCCCAATCCTGAAAGGAATACCTGGAGGCAGCAGCAGCAGCTTCAGGAGTTCTCTGGGCTGAGATAAGGGATTGGACAGTTGGTCAGAAAGATATTAGAGGAGATGCTTTGCTGGCGTTGTGTGTTGCTGGCACTAACTGACAACTCTATTGCCCATAAGTAGTTCTGGGTCACCATTTCTGGACAGAGAGGAATGCTGGTGATTGGTCACAAGAGAGCATGACTCCTTGTCATAGTTACAGGGCCAAGAAGAGCACTAGCATCTGTGGCTACAAGAAAGAAGGAAATCTGAACACAGTTTCAGGGGCAAGAGGAGTACTAGTTTTCATGAGTGCAAGGGAAGAGGAGTGCTTCCTGGGTAAAGACCAGAACACAGACCAGGAGAATAGTGACCACATCTCTTCCAGAATAACACTACCTTGGAAGCACCAAAAACTTGTAGACCCCCAGAACTAGCTCTGAAAATAGTAGCACAAAAAACCCTGAAGCTTAGCATATTGACTCCCCACCCCCAGATGAGCAGAGCCCAACTTTAACATGAAGTTTGAAGTAAAGAAATAGGCTAGGGAAATAAGCAAACAACAACAAAAAAGAACTTGAACCTGAAAAGCTGGTATGATGGCAGGGAAGACTAAGACATAAACTTAGAAGACAGAATTGTAAAAACCTCTATAAACAAAGCCTCAAAGAAAATGCTAATTGGACCCAAGGCCAGCAAGAATTACTGAAAGAGTTAAAGAGTTAAGAATGGTAGAAGGGGCAGCTAGGTGGCACAGTGGATAGAGCACCGGCCCTGGAGTAAGGATTACCTGAGTTCAAATCCGGCCTCAGACACTTAACACTTACTAGCTGTGTGACCCTGGGCAAGTCACTTAACCCCAATTGCCTCACTTTAAAAAAAAAAAAAGAATGGTAGAAGATGATATCTGAAAATAGATTGAAACAAATTTTTTTCTTTGACAATTCCTTAATCTGAAGTTTTGTTTTTTAACTGTTTTCTCTCACAACCTAGCTAATATGGGAATGTTTTTCGTGACTACTCATGTATAATTTATATTGAATTGCTTGAGTTCTTGGGGTGGGGGTGGGAAGGGAGAGAGGAAGAGAAGTTGGAACACAAAGCTTTAAAAAACTGATGTCAAAATTTGTTTTTACATATATTTTGGAAAATAAAATTCTAAACAGAAAAAAAAGAATGGTAGAAAAAAATTGGGAAAAGAAATGAATGATACAAGAAAATTATGAAAAGAGAATTAACAGCTTGGTAAAAAAAAGGGGGGGTCACAAAAATACTGAAGAAAACATCACCTTCAAAACCAGAATAAACTTAATGGTAAAAAGAGGCACAAAAAGTCACTGAAGAAATTAACTCCTTAAAAAAGGAGAATTAGCCAGATGGTAAAAGAGATAGAAAAACTCTTTGAAGAAAATAATTTCTTAAAATTTAGATTTGGGCAGGTGGAAGATAATGACTCCATAAGACTTCAAGAAACAAAAAAAAAATCAAAAGAATGAAGAAATAGAAAAAAATATGAAATATCTTATTGTAAAAAAAACTAACCTGAAAAACAGATCAAGGAAAAGTAATTTAAGAATTCTTGAACTACCTGAAAGCCATAATCAAAAAAAGAATCTAGACATTTAGACATATCGCAAGAAATTATCAACAAAAATTTCTCTGATATCTTAGATCCAGAGGGTAAAATAGAAATTAAAAGAATCCACCCATCACCTCCTGAAAGGGATCCCAAAATGAAAACTTCCAGGAATATTATAGGAAAATTATAGAGCTTCCAGGTCAAAGAGAAAATATTACAAGCAACCCAGAAAGAAACAATTTCAATATCATAGAGCTATAGTCAGGATCACATAATATTTAGCTGCTTCTAACTTAAAGGAGAAAAGGACTTGGAATATGATATTCCAGAGGGCAAAAGAGTTAGATTTGCAACCAAGAATAACCTACCCAGCAAAACTGAATATAATGCTCCAGAGGAAAAAAAATGAATATTTAATGAAATAGAAGACTTTCAAAAATCTGTTTTTCAAGAATTTCTGATGAAAAGACAAGAGCTGAAAATAAAATTTTATTTTCAAACAGAAGACTAAAGAAAGTCATAAAGAGATAAATATGAAAGCATTTAAGGGACTTAATGGAACTAAACTGTTTATGTCTCCATATGGGAAGAGGATATGTGTAGTAACTCCTAAGAACTGTATCATTATTGGGGTAGTTAAAAGGAGTCTACATAGACAGATGGCATAGGAGTGAGTTGATTATGTTGATATGATCTCCAAAAAAAGAATATCATGGTAAAAGATATGTACTGGGAGAAGGGAGAAGGGAGAAAAATGAAGCAAATTAGCTCACTTAAAGAGGCATACAAGGGCAGCTAGGTGGCACAGTGGATAGAGCACTGGCCCTGGCCCTGGATTCAGGAGGACCTGAGTTCAAATCCTGCCTCAGACCCTTGACACTTACTAGCTGTGTGACCCTGGGCAAGTCATTTAACCCCAATTGTCTCACCAAAAAAAAAGGCATACAAGGAAGAGCTTTTATAGTGGAGGAGAGAAATAGGGGAGTAGTGGCAGGCAATACTTGGACCTAACTCATCAGAATTGGCTCAAAGAAGGAAGAATATATGTGTGTGTATGTGTGTATGTATACTCACACACACACTTTCTTGTATATAGAAATCTATCTTACCCAATAGGGGGATGGGAGGGAAAGGGGTTAAGAGATTTGGTCAGGGGCATGATAAGGAAGAAGACAGATACAGGAAGGCAGTGGTTGGAAGCAATACAGACTTTTGAAGACAAAAAGAGAAAGAAGGATAAAGTGAGGAAAATTGGATAGAGGGAAAATACACAGTTAGAGATCACAACAATGAATGGGAATAAGATGAGCTAATACATAGAATGGAAGTAGATAACAAAATGGATTGGAAACTAAAATCCAACATTTTGTATACAAGAGACACACTTGGGACAGAAAAACACAAAAAGTTAAAATGAAGGGCTAAAAGCATAGTCTATTATGCTTCAACTGAAATGAAAAGGCAGGGGTGGCAACCTTGATATCAGACAAAGCAGAAGCAAGATTAGACCTAATTGAAAGAAATGATCTGGGAGGAGGCATATTTTGCTAAAAGGTACTGAAGCAATGAAGTAATATTTTTAAAATTACGTCATTTCTCTTATATAGGCCTCATTTCTCAAATATATATATATATATATTTTAAGTGAGGCAATTGGGGTTAAGTGACTTTCCCAGGGTCACACAGCTAGTAAGTGTCTGAGGCCGGATTTGAACTCAGGTACTCCTGACTCCAAGGCCAGTGCTCTATCCACTGTGCCACCTAGCTGTCCCATTTCTCAAATATATAATGAACTTGGGGGCAGCTAGGTGGCGCAGTGGATAAAGCACCGGCCCTGGAGTCAGGAGTACCTGAGTTTAAATCCGGCCTCAGACACTTAACACTTACTAGCTGTGTGACCCTGGGCAAGTCACTTAACCCCAATTGCCTCACTAAAAATATATATATATATATATATATATATATATATATATATATAATGAACTGGGTCAAATTTATAAAATAAGATCCATTCCCTAACTGATAAATGGTCAAAGGATATGAACAGTTTTCAGAAGACATCAAAGCTATTTATACTCATATAAAAATGTTCTAAATCGCTATTGATTAGAGAAAGTCAAATTAAATTAAAATAACTCTGAGATAATACCTCACACCTATTAGAAATGACAAGTGTTGGAGGGAAGGAGGGAAATAATATACATTAATGACTTGGTGGAATAGTGAACTGGTCTGACCATTGAGGAGAACAATCTGAAACTATGCCCAAAAGGCTATAAAACTATACATACCCTTTGACCCAGCAATACTACAAGTAGGTCTGTACCCCAAAGAGATAAAAGAAAAATGAAAATGACCTATACATACAAAAATAGTTATAGCAGTTTTTGTGGTGGCAAAGAGTTGGAAATTGAAGGGATACTCATCAGTTGGGGAATAGATGAACACCTTGTGGCATATGATTGTAAAGGAGCACTATTATGTTATAAGAAATGTCAAGGGGGTGGTGTTTGAGGGAGAAACATCGCAAGATCTACATGAGCTTATATAAAATGAAGTAAGAAGAATCAGGAGATGATTGTACACAGTAAACAGCAATATTGTGTGATGATCCAGACAGTTCCAAAGGACTAACAATGGAAAAAAATGATATGCACTTCCAGAGAGAATACAGATGAATTCTGAGTGCAAACTGAAGTATCATTTTCTCACTTTACTTTTTTGCATATGGTTAACATAGAAATATGTTTTGCATGATTTCACATGTATAACTGACATATAATTTGCCTTCTCACTGGGTAGGGGAGAGGTAGGAGGGAAGAGACAGGGTTGGCTGAAGCAAATGCTGCATTGAAACACAAGCAGAGAGGCAGCTAGGTGGCCCAGTGGATAAAGCACCAGCCCTGGATTCAGGAGGACTTGAGTTCAAATCTGGCCTCGGACACTTGACACTGACTAGCTATATGACCCTGGGCAAATCACTTAACCCTCATTGCCCTGTGTCGAAAAAAAGAGAGAGAGAGAGTGAGAGAGAGAGAGAGAGAGAGAGAGAGAGAGAGAGAAAGACAGAAAGAAAGACAGAAAGAAGGAAGGACGGAAGGAAGGAAGGAAGGAAGGAAGGAAGGAAGGAAGGAAGGAAGGAAGGAAGGAAGGAAGGAAGGAAGGAAGGAGAAGGAAAGAAGGAAAGAAGGAAAGAAGGAAAGAAAGAAAGAAAGAAAGAAAGAAAGAAAGAAAGAAAGAAAGAAAGAAAGAAAGAAAGAAAGAAAGAAAGAAAGAAAGATGAGCAGAGATAAACCTGCACAGAGAGGCATTTGAAAGCCCTATCACTGGGTAATTCGGGTATGAGCCCCAGCCTAAAGATAGACAAGACAGTTTCCAGTTGAGGTTGAAATATCTAGACTCTGTCTAATATCTGAGAGACAATGCAGAGCAGTGCATAGAGAGATGGCATCCAAGCCAGGAAGACCCACTTGTTCAAATCCTGTTTCTGCTGCATACTGATTATGTAACCCTCAGCAGGTCACTTTTAATTTCTTGGTGTCCTTGCCAACTGTAAGACTATAAGATGCAGGTAAGGCACCGACCTGCACTGGTAGAAGGAGTTTCCCCCAGATGACAGATGTCTATATCAATGAAATAATAGGTGTAGTGTCCTATACCTCATGCCTCATTTGTATGTGAACTATTCAAAGATGAAAGGAGAAGAGCCAAAAGGACAGAACAAGTATTTATTGATTTAGCAAATGCCAACTGTGTGCCAGGCACTATGCTAAGAGCTTTACAAATATTATCTCATTTGATCCTCATAACCAGGGAAGCTAATTTCAATTAGTATCCCCTTTTTACAGTTGAGGAAACTGAAGAAAATGGAAGTTAATGACTTGATTATGGTCACATTGCTAGTAAGTGTACAGGGACAGATTAGAACTCAGATCTTCCCAACTCCAGGCCCAAGGCTCAATCCATTCCTAAACTGCCTAAGATGGGAATGCATCCCTCAACTTTTGTATTAGTGTTAAACCACTTAACATTAAGTTAATTGTCAAATAGTGAGAAAGGATACACCTGATAAAAGGAGATAGAGCAGGCAATCCCCAAAACCATTTTATAGATCAGGAAACTGAGGTCCGGAGAAGTAACATAATCTGACCAATAGTTCACAGGCAGTCAGCAGAGCCCAATTCAAACCCAGATCTCCTGAATCTAAATTCAATGTACTTTCCTTTCAACCACCCTGGCTTTTGTGATGTACTATCCTCATGGTCAAAGACACGCATTTTCCAGCTGTCAGACCAAGGCTGCAGAATAGACCATAGCTGGGAGACAATTTTTCTCTGTATGAAGCTAACTGCTCCCTGTGAGGATTGAACCTATAACCTGGTCAGTCATGAGCACTGCATTCTAATCATTAAAACCAGACAAACTGTTCTATAAACCTTCAGAAAGCATACGGCTTGGTGAATTTCTTCATCTCATCTCTAACCAGAGTCAGAATGGTATGGTAGATACAAATCTGGCCTCTAATCCAAGAAAATATGAGGTCAAATTCTACCCCTCACACATACTGGTTGCTGAACCCTATGTATTTCAATGTCTCAGTTAATCCTTCAAGACTCAAGAGTTGCATTGGCAGAGGGCATTTTCCCATCTGGGAATTGTATGTGCCAATAAAAATCACAGAATCAGTCCCTAATCCCAGCCTTTACCTAGCGCATATCTGGGTATAGGATTGGGGAAAATGCTTCTCCCACATGCTGATGTCTTTTTTTAAAGATTTATTAATCATTTATATTAACATTTTTTTTGGTGAGGCAATTGGGGTTAAGTGACTTGCCCGGGGTCACGCAGCTAGTAAATGTCAAGGGTCTGAGTTCAGATTTGAACTCAAGTCCGCCTGAATCCAGGGCAGATGCTCTATCCACTGTGCCACCTAGCTGCCCCACATTCTTTTATTTTTAAGTTTTGAGTTCCAAATTCATAAATTTTGATGTCTTAAAGACTGCTGTCACTAATGCCATAATAGTATCTTGCGTTCTCAAGAGTTCAAGGACAGATGGTTGACGATTATCCATTTTCCAAGGGTTAATCATCTATTATCTTACACAATGGTAGTCAGTGAACCAGAGGAAGACTTGCTACAGAGGGGTCACCTCAACCCTTAGAGAATCTTCCTGCTCTTAACTTTCCACTTGAAGTCTGAGTTTATCAAAGTACACAGCTCCCAAACCTACCCCTGGACTCAATCATATAGAATCATCTGCTTTTCCATAGTAAGAGAAATTTGGGCAAAGCCCTATCAGGGATGAGGTCATCCCTTCACTCAGGAAGCCCTGGTCAGTTAACAAATAAATATTAGTGCTAACAATGTGCCAGGCTTTGTACTAACACTGGGGATACAAAGAAGGGAAAAAAAAAGACTCTGAGCTCAAGGAGCTCACATTCTAATGGAGGAGACAATATGCAATATATATACACACACATATATACATATATGTATATATACACATGTATGTATATGTTGTGTTTATTATATACATATATGTGTACATTTACAAATAAATGGATGGATGGAAAGTCATCTCAGAGAGAAAACACTAGCGGTGGTGGCAGCTGCTAGGGGAAGAGACTGGAAGAAGCCCCCAGCAGAAAGCAGGCTTTGAGCACAATCTTGAAGGTCTGGAAAGCCAAGAGGTAGAAGTAAGGTAGGAGAACATCCCAGGTATGTGGGATTGCCAGTGAAAAGGTATAGTTGGGACAGCTAGGTGGCCCAGTGGATAAAGCACTGGCCTTGGATTCAGGAGGACCTCAGTTCAAATCCAGCCTCAGACACTTAACACTTACTAGCTGTGTGACCCTGGGCAAGTCACTTAACCCTCATTGCCCTGCCAAAAAAAAAAGGTATAGTTAAAAGATGTGGTATCTAGGTGGAGCAATGGATAGAGCATCAAGCTTAAAGTCAGGAAGAGTTGAATTCAAATCTAACCTCAGGCAATTACTAGCTGTGTGACCCTGTAAAATTTACTTAACACTATCTGCCTTAGTTTCCTCATCTGTAAAATGAGTTGGAGAAGGAACTGGCAAACCACTACAGTAGTATCTCTGCCAAGAAAACTCCAAACAGGGTCATGAAGAGTCGGACATGACTGAAAAACAACTGACTGAATCATATATAAGGAACAGCAAGAAGGCTAGTGTCACTGGATTGTAAAGTATGTGGAAAGAATTTAAGTGTAAAAAGACTAGAAAGGGAGCAGCTAGGTAGCGAAGTGGATAGAGCACCAGCCCTGGATTCAGGAGGACCTGAGTTCAAATCCGACCTCAGACCCTTGACACTTACTAGCTGTGTGACCCTGGGCAAGTCACTTAACCCCAATTGCCTCACCAAAAAAACCAAAAGACTAGAAAGGTTGGAAGGGGCCAGGTTATGAAGAGCTTTAAGAGTAATCCTTTAAGGTGATAGGCAGCCACTGAGTGTATTGAGAAGTGAGGTGACATGCCCCTTCAGGAGCTGCCCTTTAGGAAGATCATTTTGACAGCTGATTCAAGGATGGAATGGAATGGGGAGAGACTTGTGGCAGGGAGATAACTAACAGCCATGACCACCTCATTTGCCAGTTGATAGCCTATCTCACAGTCATCATTAGCATGAGATGACTGAAGCTTTTCACCAGGACAGCAAAATATAAATGAGATCTGATTCCTCTCTAGAATGACCATGTGTCATCGAATCTTATCTCGGCCCACACTGACCACCCCTCATTCCTGCCCTCCAGGGACCTGTTGTTTGGTGTTCCTTCCTCCCCAATTCCTGAGATGGTAAAGATTAGATTCTGAAGTACAGACCACACCATCTCTATACTGGTTGTGTGACCATGGGAAAATCACTTAACTTCTCTGAACCTCACTTTCCTCATCTGTAAAATGGGACAGTTAGACATGAGGAGCTATAAAACATTACCATCAATAAGATTCCTCTGCAACACCCCTCTCCTGTCCTGAATTTGTCCCTGGAGGAAGACTTCCTCTTTTTGTTTCTTTCCTCAGCTGTGAGGACGCAATCTGCTTAGAGCCTCCAGGTTTGCAGTTCCCTAAATCAGGATGCTTGAAGTAAGCCTTCTGGGGTCTTAGCAGACCCCTGGGAGAGGGAGACAAAAAAAAATGTCCCATAGAGAGCTTCTGCCATGCTGATTGGACTGAGGAAAAGGCCTAAGCATTTTTCTTCTTGAGGACACTGGGGAGTTTTTGTGAGTTACTCAATGCTACCTGCAGGTTACTTCCCACAGTTCCCCAAGGGAGCCTGTCACTGTGCCCTGCTGTCCCCAGAAAGCAAGGAACACAATTTCAGAAAGCTTAGAAGTCCCTCCTCTGCCTTTGGTGAAGGATGGTTCCTTTTTTTGGCTCTGAGGGGCTGCTGTTTTCTACCAGGTAACTTTCTCCAGCATTGTTGGAGCTTGGGGTTCAGGGTTTGATAGCTGATGCAGCTCCAGGCGGATCAAGACTAAGGATCACGTCACATATGAATGTTAAACATGGTTTCTAAAGGCACTGCATCAGTATAAGCAGCAAAGCATTCAGTAGGCAAAGATAAGTCTGAATGGAGAGCTCGAGAGACGCCCAATTTTATGCCGTTGCTAGGGATATTCGTGTGTGTGTATGTGTGTGTGTGTGTGTGTGTACACGTATGTTTTCATGAACTTAATGAGCATAGTGACTCAAAAACTATCGGTGCCCCTCTTTGCTCCTTTCCCAGTTTATCTTAGGGAAAATGTGAGCGTGTCCCTGTTTGCAGCTTTCTAGGGAATGCAGTACAGGTTCCTGGCTAAACTTGCAAACCACAAGGCTAGGATGTGTGGGAAGTCAGGTATTTCCATATGTTGTTTCTTTCATTGAAGCATCAGGGAACCCTCCTCCTGAAATAATCCACGTTCTCTGCAGGAATGTGTCATAAACCATGCATATCAATAACTTCTTTGGGATCAGCTGTTGTGGAAACTCAAGGCATCATTTGAGTGGCTCTGGTTGGAGTATGCTGTCTGTCCTTCCTAAGGTTGCCCCCTACTCATGCTGGGAACTGTCAAGTGGCAGTACAGGTCTTCCTTGGCTGGTGATATATATGGCTTATGTCTATGGGAACCTGGTCTCAAGTGGTCATAAGGGTCAGTGGGGATGCTTGGCCCCAGAAAAAATGTATCTCATCAGTAGCCTAGAATTATAGGATGCAATCAGAGCCTCTGGATGATTTTCCTTCCCTACTGTTAATTTAGTTCAAAGATAACATGCTGTTATGCTGCTTTCCTGCTCACCCCGAGTGACAATCAACTACAATTCAGTCTTGCCTTCAGTGATCCTTTCGGTCCTTGCACACTTTCCGGGCCAGTTCTCACAGATTCAATAGATGAAGCATGCATGGAAGTCATGGTATCTCTTGACTACATGAGCAAGAGCCTTAGAAATCAACTCTTCTCAGAGCCGCAGTCCCGAGAATACACCTAGAATCAAAGCCGAGCTGTTTGACTCTCTCTCTCTCTCTCTCTCTCTCTCTCTCTCTCTCTCTCTCTCTCTGCATCATTTGCTCTTTTGTTTTGCTTTGAGAGCACCTCAATAATCGTGGACTTGTGCTCTATTGGGTAGTGAGCCTGTTTGTTTCTGATTCTTCATGCAGAATAGGAAGGAGATTCACTTGCTTTGCACAGAGACTGAGCCAGAGGCGAAAGCAAAACCAATGTGATTTATTGAATGAAGACGCTGGACAATTACCAACAACTTGTTCCTCTTCTGCTTCATCCAAGCTAAACTGGTAAGGAAATTCTATTACCTTCTCCCATTATGTTGAACATGGAGCTAGCTGGGTCATTGTTTTTAAAATGTGTGATCATGTATGTTTAATGATGTGATATATGCATCTTTTGAAGAGTTAGCTGGGGTGATATATGCTGGCTACTCTCTCTCTCTCTCTCTCTCTCTCTCTGCTCTTCAGGGACACATTATACATTTCCACATAGATTTGCTGGGGCATGGGAAGGAGGAAATCTATGCATTTTTTTTATTCCTGGGAACAGCAAGCTTTAGAACAGTGTTGTTGCCTTTAAAAATAAAAACAGATTGCTGCCACTCTAGGTTTCACCATTCCCTGTCATTTCCCAGTCTGCTCCCAAAGCACCTATCAGATACCTGTTGGATCAGGTTAACTGTTGGGTCCCAGGATGCTGAAAAGGACCAATGCCAATCTGAGCAAACAGCTGCTTCCCTGACTCTGGTTTGCCAACTGAGCACGGAGGCAAGGATGTCAGCATTTAAATGATCCTAGGTGATCAGGCACTGAATTGTCTGAGCACACCTAGCACTAGGAACCTGGTAATGTTTACAACATGCTTTTTCCCCCCAGGATAATGATAGCACAACAGATGCATGTGGGCAAATCCTTAGTCCTCTAACATCATAGGATTCATATTCTTGAATGTGATTTTTTTTCATTCACACAGAGATCAGAGGGATTCACTGAGTGCAGAGTGCGGACTGTTGCCTTTCTGGGATATGTGGCAGGCCACTTATGTGGCAGGCCACTAATGTGGCCGTGGGCTGCACCATGTGTCTTTAATGCTAAGCATGTTCCTGAACTAGGGGCCACAAATGGCCACTGGGATGACCCAGCTTAATTCCTTCACCTTTAGAAATGGATAACAGCTCATTTCTATGAAAGGAAAAGGTGATGTGAGAAAACATTTGCTTCTTCTTTCTCTTCTTTATCGTGGGCTTTTGTCTGAACTGTTATCTCTAGGTTTTATGGAAGCATCAATCCAGCTCTCTTGTGCTAATACTTCTAGCTCTGAATCCATATAAATGCCATGTAGAGTCGAAGGTTTCATTTGGTATAATCTCTTTGCAGTATATCACTCTGCTGTTAAGACAAAGTTGAGTCTATAAATTCTGATTAGGATGAGGATAGATTGCCTAGAAACAGAGAGCAATGTGCGTCTCAAGACGTGAATAGTTAGGAACTGAAGTTGGGGAATTTGGGGTTCACTGTCATCAGAGAGATGCAGCTTTGTACAGATGCCCAGGAACCACGTGCCATCAATCATAAGGGTTGTGCCATTCTCCACTTTCATCTGAAAGTTTCAGACATGATGGAAATGTGATAAGTGATTAATAAGCTGGAGAATGTCCAGAGAATGACATGGAGGATGGAGATAGGCCTTAAGTTTATGCAACGTGACTTCAGAAGCTTGGCGATTGCTCCTACAGATGCTGTAGCCATAGATACCAGAGATCTGGAAAACAAAGTTCTTGCCACCAGAGTGCTTGGTATTGTCAACTGTCTCAATATCAGTGAAAATAACATTAAAGAAGAGTCAATACAATCTGCTTTAATACTGAACCCAAGGAGGGTGGGCAGCTAGGTGCGCAGTGGATAAAGCACCGGTCCTAGATTCAGGAGGACCTGAGTTCAAATCTGGCCTCAGACACTTGACACTTACTAGCTGTGTGACCCTGGGCAAGTCACTTAACCCTCATTGCCCCGCAAAAAAAAAAATACTGAACCCAAGGGACAATGGGACTTTTCCATCTGACTTGCAGGTGAACTCTTCCATATGGACTGTGTCCCTTATCAGAATGTGCACAGCTTGAGATCAGGGACTGTCTTACTGTCTTACTTTTTTATTTGTACATCCAGCACTTAGTACAAATATTTGAGCATGGTAAGCACATAATAGATGCTTCATTCATTCATTCATTCATTCATTCATTCATTCATATGAGGATATATTGATGGAACTGAGAATGTTTACCTTTGAGAAGAGAAAATTCAGGGAGAACAAAGGTATCAGTCTCCAGGTATTTGAAAGGATGTCACTTAGAAAAGGAATTTGACTGATCCCATTTGATCTCAAAGAGGAAACTTGATGTTTACTTTAAGGAAAAACCTTCCAATCAATTTATTAGAACTATTCAAAGTAGGAATTCCATAGGTGGTAGTAGGTTCCCCCTCACTGGCTGTTTTCAGACAAAGCCTGGATGACTTCTCAGTGGTAATTCCCTCTTGCAGGAGGAATTCTTCTTTAGGTGTGGAACCAAATGTCCTTGGAGGAGTCCTTTCCAACTTGGAAAATCTGTGATAAATGGAAGAAGGTGGGATGGTCTTGGCAACTCAGTGGCACAGTGGATAGAACACAAGTACTGAGGTCAGAAAAACCTAAGTTCAAATTTGGCCTCAGACACTTGCTAGCTATTTGACCCTGGGCAAGTTAGTTTAGCTCTGTCTGCCTCCGGTTTTTCACTGTAAAAGGAGCATAATACCTCACAGGATTTTTATGAGGATCAAATGATATAATATTTGTAAAGTGTTTTCCAAACCTTAAATCATGCAAATGATAGTTGTTGTTGTTGTTGTTGTGCTATATAAATGGTAGCTAGCTTTTATATGCCCCAATTTTTCGATCAATTGACAGGGAATCCTGATTCCTCAGCTAATTGTCTAATTTGAGTAATATCATTATCATAGACTGGACCTTAGAGAGTATTATAGGTAAAGGCATCATTTTACAGAGAAAGACACTGAATCCTAGTAAGCCAACTTGACCTGTCTAACATCAAAACTAGTTAATAAACCCCAAAATGCGTCACCAAAAAAAAAAAAGAAGAAGAAGAAAAAAAAGCTAGTTAATGGCAGAGCCAGAAGTGAAACCCAGGCTTTCCATCTCCCAGGCCAGCATTGTTGTTGTTGCTAGTTTTCCTCTCTGTACCCTACCTAGTCCATATCTATAATCATACTGGCCCTTCACCACTCAGTGGGGTACATTGTCATAGAATTCCTTAAGTAGGGAACAGACCCTGGTGGTCACCTATTCAAACCCACTCATTTTACAGGTGAGGAAACTTAGACCCACAAGTAAATAGTACTTAAGAGAGTTAAAGAAAAGGTACTTTGGAAACTCAAAATTATCAACCCAATTATCTCAACCAAAAGCTAGGCTATTTGACTGCCACACAGAGGGCTCAGCCAGTTCCAACTCAATTTCAGGAAGAGTGTAGTCATTGCCTTCTATGTACAAGGCAAGAAGCAGCCCATCATAATGAATAAAGAAGTAGCCTTGGAGTCAGGAAGATCTGGGTTCCAGCTTTACCTCTGAGATATGTTAGCCACAACTTTGAGTAAGGCACTTAACCTCTCATCTAGAGCAACCCTGTAGGACTATGAATTGCAAAGTAGTTGCTGATCTGCTTTGGTAAAGGTTGGGCTTCTTACCAGGAAATTTCCTATAGGGATAAAAGCACAAGCCTAGGGACAAAATTGTCCAAGGCAATGCCATAGGCACTGGAGACACAAGCACAAAAGTGAAACTATCCTTGTTCTCCTGTGGATAGAGAATTTATTTCCACTTCACAAAAAAATGAAGTTGGGAAGAGAGGCCTTTCTTTATTATGTATCTCTGAACAAAACACTTCCATAATCAGGCAGGTCAGAGTGGGCAGAAGAGTAGCAGAAGAAATTAGCATTCACCTAAACCCAAAGAAAAAGCAAACAAACAAAAAGCCCAGAATCAATCAAAAAAAAACTTTTATTCATTTTGAACTTAAATACCTAAAGACAAAAACAAAACATTCCCATGTATACAGCACAACATAAAAAGGACTCACTACAAAACAATGAATTTACATTTCACATTGTTTACTTTAAAAAAAACTATATGATAAGTTCTGCATATCATTTTCAAAGCTACTCTACTTTTTATGCTTCCTTCTAAATTTTCTTTTATTCTGGGCTATGCACTTTTTATGTTTTTTCCCTCCCTCCCCACTCCAAACATTTATTACATGCTTTCCATATGCCAAATATTATACAAATCCATTATAGAGGCAGCTGGTAGAGCAGACAAGGTAGTTGGGTTTTGAGTCTAATAGACCTGGGTTAGAATCCTGTCTCCAATATTTATGACCCTCAGCAAGTCACTTAACCTCAACATATCTCAGATAACTAATTCCATTTACTAAGTCATAGATAAGGAATCTAAGTGGAATAGTGGATAGAATGATGGCCCTTAAGTCAGAAAGATTCATTTTTCTGAGTTCAAATCTGGCTTCAGACCCTAGGCAAGTCAGTTTTCTCATCTGTAAAATGAGCTGGAGAATGAAACAGCAAAACTCTCTAATATCTTTGTCAATAAAACTCCAAATGGGGTCACAAAGAGTCAGACACAACTGAACAACAAGAACAACAACAACAACAAGATAGTTGTCATATGTACTAGGTAGAGAGAACTCCTATAATAGAAATTTCCCATCTTGAAGAAAGGTGGGTCATTAATAACTGATGTCAGAAATGGTGCTCATAAGGCATGCATATGTGTTTGTGTGTATATGTGTGTGTAGAACCAAATGAACTTCTAAATTTTCTTTTTTTTTTCTTCAATAGGATAATAAATATGGGGAAGGGGGTTTTCAGAATTGTTTTTTTGTTATTTTTTATACATAGCATCTTATTAGTATGGCAGAAACTAGGCATAGACCAACATCTTATACCTTATACTAAAATAAGGTCAAAATAAGGTCAAAATTTAGACATAAAGGATGATACCATAGGTAAATTCGGGGAGGAAGGAATAGTTTACCTCTCAGATTTATGGAAAGGAGAACAGTTTATTACCAAACAAGAGATTGAGAGTATTATGAAATGCAAAATGGATGATTTTGACTATATTAAATTAAAAAGGTTTTATACAAACAGAAGCAATGAAGCCAAAATTAGAAGGGAGGCAGAAAGCTGGGAAACAATTTTTTACAGCCAGTATTTCTGATAAAGGCCTCATTTCTAAAACATATTGGGAACGAAATCAAATTTATAAGAATAAAAGTCATTCGCCAATTGAGAAAGGGTCAAAGGATATGAACAGGCAGTTTTCTGATGAAGAAATCAAAGGTATCTATTGCCATATGAAAAAATTCTCTAAATCACTATTGATTAGAGAAATGCAAATTAAAACAACTCTGAGGTACCACCTCACACATATCAGATTGGCTAATATTATAAAAAAAGGAAAATAATAAATGTTGGAGAAGCTGTCAAGAAATTGGAACACTAATTCATTTTTGGTGGAGTTGTGAACTGATCCAACCATTCTGAAAAGCAATTTGGAACTATGCCCAAAGGGCTATAAAGCTGTGCATACCCTTTGACCCAGCAATACCCCAACTAGGTCTTTTTCCCAAAGAGATCATAAAAAAGGGAAAAGCACTCACATGTACAAAAATATTTATAGCTGCTCTTTTTGTGGTGGCAAGGAATTGGAAATTGAGGGGCTGCCCGTCAATTGGGGAATGGCTAAACATGTTGTGGTATATGAATGTAATGGAATACTATTGTGCTGTAAGAAATGATGAGCAGGCAGATTTCAGAAAAACCAGGAAAGATTTACATGAACTGATGCCGAGTGAGATGAGCAGAACCAGGAAAGCCTTGTACATGTTATCAGCAACATTCTATATTGATCAACTGTGATAGACTTGACTCCTTTCAGCAATACAATGGTCCAAGATAGTTCCAAAGGACTCATGATGGAAAATGCTCTCCAAATCCAGAAAAAAAAGAACTATGGAATCTAGATACAGATTGAACCATACTATTTCTATTTTGTTTTTTTTTCTTTTTTGAGGTTTTCCTTTTTGCTCTGATTCTTCTTTCACAGCATGACTAGTGCACAAATGTGTTTAATGTGATTGTACATATATAACCTATATCAGATTGCTTGCTCTCTTGGAGAGGGGGGAGGGAGGGGACGGAGGAAGAAAATTTTGAAACTAGAAATCTTATGGAAACAAATGTTTAAAACTATTTCTACATGTAACTGGAAAATAATAAAATACTTTTCTGGGGGAAACAAATAAATAGCATCTTATTTTTTCCAATTACATGTAAAGATAGTTTTCAACATTCATTTTTACAAGATTTTGAGTTCTAAATTCTTCTCCCTACCACCTTGACAAGATGGCAAGCAATCTAACATAGGTTATATTTTTGGTTAATCATGTTAAACACATTTTATAGTCATCAAGTTGTTAAAGAAGAAATAGAAAAAGGGAAAAACCACAAAAATAAAAAATAGTATGACTCAATCTGCATTCAGACTCCATAGTTTTTTTCTCTGGATGTTGATAGCATTTTCCAACATGAGTCTTTTGGAATTGTATTAGATCATTGTATTGCTGAGAAGAGTTAAGTCTATGATAGTTAATCATCTCACGATGTTGTTATTACTGTATACTATATTCTGGTTCTGCTCACTTCATTCAGCATCAGTTCATGTAAGTCCTTCCAGGTCTTTTCTGATATCTGCCTGCTCATCATTTATTATAGCACAGTAGTATTCCAGTACATACATATACCACAACTTGTTCAGCCATTCTCCAATTGAGAGATATTCCCTCACTTTCCAGTTCTTAGCCACCACAAAAAGAGCTGCTATAAATATTTTTATACATATAGATCCTCTTTCTTTTTATGATTTCTTTGAGATAAATACCTAGTAATGTATTGCTAAATCAAAGGTTATGCATAGTTTGATTGCCTTTTGGGCATAATTCCAAATTTTTCTCCAGAATGATTGGGTCATGAGCTTCTAAATTTTCAAGAAAAATACTTACATGCCATTGTATTCACATATGAAGTACATTTTATTATATTTTAATTGTTATAAAATTGGTAACTCATATAGGCTATCTATTACACAGTTCAATTAACTGTAAAAGTTAATTCATTGGACACTTCTGGTTAAGATGGATGCGTCAGGGGCAGCTAGGTGGCACAGTGGATAGAGCACTGACCCTAGAGTCAGGAAGACCTAAGTTCAAATCTGGCCTCAGACATTTGACACGTACTAGCTGTGTGACACTGGACAAGTCACTTAATCCCAATAGCCTCACTCAACAAAAACAAAAACAAAAACAAAAGATGGATGCATGAAAGTTCATGAAGGAACCAAACTCTCCCACATTTACTCTGTCAATGATCTAAAAAAAGGTCACCAAATAAAATAATGATCAAAAATTCAAAGAAACACATTAGTTAGCTACTTCATCCAGCTCAGGATTGCATTAAAAACAATAAGAAGCAACAAGACCTGGAAGAAGCATCCCACCAAGAAAGACTGCACAAACCCTGGAGAACAGGCTAAAAGCCCAAAGTAGCTCCCAGACAGGGAAAGCCCCACAGTAGGTGGAAGAAAGAAGAAGTACTCAGACTATTAAGACCCCAAATTTCACCCTTATTCTGGGGATGGAAACCTGAAGCAGCAACATGATAGGAGACAACTCACCGTATACTTTTGAGCAAAGATGCTAAAGCCTGCAAGCTATCTGACAAGAGACACATTAGGGCAAGTGGAAATTAATGGAAAAAAAACTAAAATTGAGGCCAGTGATAAAAGTGGCAGGAGGAAATATAACTCCTGCCCCAGCACAAAAACTCAACTCAGGAACTAGGGTTAGGGATTTGAATAAACAGAACAATGAACATACTGAAGTTACAACGTGGGTCAGGAGACACCCAAAAGGAATACCTAGAAGAAGATAATAATTCCATAACTGCAAGTAGAACCTAAAAGGAAAAAAAAATTATTTGACCATAAGGACTATAAGAGTTCCTCAGAAAAAATGAAGCAAGAAATAAAAAATGGAATCATATGTGAAATGAAAGTTCTGGAGAAAAGAATTGGAAGAATTAAAATAATAGAACAGAAGATGAAAAACTTATTTAAGTAAGGGAATCCTTGAAAAATAGAATGGGCCAAACAGAACTCAATTACTCCATAAGACAAGGAATATTAGAACAAAATCAAAAGACTAAAGAAAATAGAAGAAATAAAAAGTGCTATCAAAACCAACTGACTTTGAAAACAAATCAAGGAGAGATCATTTAAGAATCATTAGATTTCCCAAACTATGATTCAAAAAATAAAGCTTATGTGCTTTTGGGGGGGGAGGGGATACTTGGTCCCAGAATCTCACTAAGTGCAGTGCTGTGGCCACTCACCAGTCAAATCCCAATGCTGATTGGTATAAACTTTAATTTCTTCCATTTTCCTGATCTGATTTGCCTTAAATATCCTAGTAGTCCTTTGCTCCTGGGTTCTCACTATATTAGTGCTGGACTTAGTGTGGACACCTAATCAGCTTTAGCTGAGAACCCCTGAACTCAAGTAATCCACTAGACTCAGCCTCCTTGAGGAATGGGGATTACAGGTGGGAACCACCCCCTGGCTGGAAATCATAATTCAATACATCATGATTGAAAATTGCCAACATTTATTACAATGATGACAAAGTGGAAATAGAAAGAATCTACTAGTCACTTCCTGAAAGAAACTCCCAATTAAAAACTCCCAGGAATATGACACAACCAAAAAACCAGAGCTTTCAGGGCAAAGAAAAAATACTACAAGAAGTCAGAAAAAAAAAATCAAGTGCCAAAGAACCACAGAAGAATCACACAAGACTTGAAAACAACTACTTAAAATGATAGAAAACTCTTGGAATATGATATTCCTACAAGTAAAAGATAAAAGTTTACAACTAGTATTAACAACCTGAAAGGCTGAGTCTTATCCTACAGGGAAAAAAAGAAAATTTAATGGAATGTACTTTCAAGCATTTCTGATTAAAAGACTAGAGCTAAATAGAAATTTTGAATTGCAAACACAATAGTCAATGATCATTTAAAGGTGTTTGAAGAAAGGATTTTCAAAATTCTAACTTAAAAGGATACTAAATAACTTAACCCTAAAGAACTGGTTGCTTACCCTAAAATTATGAAGAATATGGCACTTAATAAATGTTTAATAAATATTAATAAGCACTTGACTTGAGATAGAATTGCACAGGGTGTGTAGGCAAGAATGGAATACAATCTATCACTGTAGGAAACTTCCCACTCAAGGAGGTCACTTGATTCATTTGAGAATATACTTTTGCAAATATTTATTTACTTTATTTAATTTCATTTTTTGATACACAATTGTGTGTGGTAGTGTCATATGTATATATTATATGTGTGTGTGTGTATATACATATTTTCAAATGTTCATTCCCCCTAATTTTGTTTCATTTTGGTCATTTGTCTTTTTTTCTTGATAAAGTTAACAATGATTAAATGATGTGATGTCCTTTCAACAAACAATTATCTATGTTGTTTGTCAATTCAATAGTTTTTTCTTTAATTCTTTGATTTTCAGTATTTCTACTTTTGTGCTCATTTCTATATTATGTTTGAATATCTTTTTTGATTGCATACTCAATGCAGTGGTCTTCTCTTTCTCTTTTAAAATAAAAGTACAATGGCCAATTAAAAAGAACCAATTGTCTATCAAAGAAAAAAATCACAAAACAATAGGTTATTTCATCAAAGAAAATAATAACAATGAAACAAGATCCCATAATTTTGGAGATACAGAACAAGTAATTCCTACGAAAAAAAGAAAACATTCATCAACAAACAGAGAGAATAGATCACTGAACTGGGCCTATAATTTAAAAAAAAAAACTACAAAAGCAACAAATCAAAAACTCCTGCTAAGCACAAAAATAAAAATCCTAAAATCATAGAAGAGACTAATAAAATTGAAAGCCAAAACAAACAACAACAAAAATTTTGTTGATAATTAACACTAGAGACTTTTTTTTTGAAAAAAAAAAGAAAAAGAAAAACTAAGAAAATATATTGTTAGCTAATCTGGTTTTTAAAAGAAAGAAAAATGAAATTACCATTTTCAAAAATGAAAAAGTTGGCTTCACAACAAATGAAGATATAAAAGAAATAATTCTAGTAAGAAACTTTTGCTTTTTAGAATTCAGATCAAATCAATGACCAACCGTGACTGATTAATACTGATAATGAAACATGCCACCCACCTCTTGACAGAGACAGAAGATACAGAATTAGACATACATTCTCAGACATGATCAATGTGTAGATTTATTTTGCTTGGTGATGCTTATGTGTTACAAGGAAGAGTTTTTGTTAGGAGAAACAGAAAGATTGGTGGTAGGGGACATCAATAATAACAATGCCAAATAAAGGAAGAAAGAAAGAGCATCAATGGAGAATTTAGAATACATGTACAGAAGACACCTGCTGGTTCAGAGCACAATACAAATAACTGAGGCAGCTTTGAAAATAACTTGAATTAAGTAAGTGCTTTAAAAAATGTATGTAGGGGGCGGCTAGGTGGCGCAGTGGATTAAGCACTGGCCCTGGATTCAGGAGTACCTGAGTTCAAATCCGGCCTCAGACACTTGACACTTACTAGCTGTGTGACCCTGGGCAAGTCACTTAACCCCCATTGCCCTGCCAAAAAAACAAAAACAAACAAACAAAAAAAAATGTATGTAATGACATTTGTGGTTTTGTATGCATGCCCTTTTTTCTGTTCTTTATACATGCAAATGTTTGTGTTTATTAGTGTTTGTCAAGTTTAGAAAAATGAAAAAATATTTTTGAAGAAAGCCAATTGAAATACATCACTTGCTCCTCAAAGTAAGATTTCCCATACACTGAATTAATGGCTACTTTCAGGAAATGATTGGAATCCTGGAAAAGCTCTTCTGCAGGGATGTTGCAATACTTGGAGCCTAATATTGGGGATTCGTGCCCTTGAGTTATGTGTTGCCCTCTCCCAGAGCCAGGACCAGAGATACAGAGTTAGCCACGCCCTAGGGGACAATACACAAGCAAACACAACAAGGAAGGAAGGAACAAAAAGCATTTATTTAGGTTCATTAAATGCTTACTCTATACAAGGCCCAGTGTTAAGTACCAGAAATACAAATTTAAGCAACCAAAATAGTTATTACCTTCAAGGAGCTTACATTCTAATAAAGGAAGACAACACATGTAGGAAAGCAGTTACCAGAGAGGAGTGTTTTGACCATGTTGACCAGATTACTGTCTTGAAAATTGGAAAGGGACAGAGACTAAGAGGGAGGAAGGAATGATACATACATAGAGACATAGCAGGAAGATGCTTAGGTAGGAGCATGGTAGGTCTATGACTGGGATAAATATAACAAATATTCACCAACCCAAAAACCAAAATCTCAGAGTAGGAGCATGGAATTCCAAATCAGTGATGGAAGGTGGTATACAGAGGAGCTTGGAATAAGTGTGATGGAGCTGATTCCAGGCTAGATGTGGCACTCAGGGTCCTACAGTAGTAGTTTGGGGTACCATGTCAGCAGGTCAGCTGACAGCAGCATAAGACCATGACCCAGAAAGTAGTTGCTCTTCTTAGAATATACAGTTATCCTTTCCACATTACAACTTTCCCCAACATATTTTTGATATCTTGCAGATTCACATAAGAAATTAAATGGGAATTTGGGGGGAGTTTTGTGGAAGCCTCAGATAACACACATAGGCCAGTAGACAACACAGAAAAGATTTAGAAACTCAGAAATGCATAAAAATATGTGTGTGGTTTTGTATAATATCAACCTAAATTCTCTAACAAGGTACTATAAACATCCCATAAAAGAAAAAGAAAAAATACAGACTTTTTCTCTCATATGGAGGGCCTAAATTTTTACATGGATTTTACAGATTGTGGGGATGCCATGACCTTAACCTTCATGATGATGATGGGACAACTGTACTTATTTATTCTGTGATAAATCAAGCCTTGTATGATGGTGGGGAAAGAGGTTAGGGTATCAGTAATGTGTAGGAGGTATAACTTTCAAACCTTCCCTGTTTTGCCTACATGTCTTGCTTTGCCCTATTTGACTAAAATGTAAACCTAAAGGCCAAGGTTATTTGGAGTTTTGTTTTTGAATCATCCATTACATTGCTTTGTGATAGTAGGTACTTGGTAAATGTTTGTTTGAGCAAAGCTTCTTAAACTTTTTCTATTCTTGAGCCCTTTTCTCCAGAAAAATTTTTACATGACCCCAGGTTTATAAGTATATTAAATAGATATGCATAAACTTTTACTCTTGCCAAACTTTTTGTGACCCCCCACATTGAGTTATGCAACCCCATATGGGGTCCTAAAACACAGTTTAAGATGCTAGTAGGTATTAGATGATACAACAAGTCACTGTCACTTCAATGTGAATTGGACTGTTTTAAACATTGTTATTGATATCTTTTGCTTTCACATTACCTTCATTCCCTGGAGAGTCACCTCCCTCACCTATCATAAAGAGTGAATAAGACAGAGAAATTTTGGTGTTGGTGTTGTTGTTGTTCAGTCATTTTCAGACTTTTCTGGCTCTTTGTGACCCCATTTGGGTTGGGGTTTTTTTGGCAAAGATACTAGAGTGGTTTGCCATTTCCTTCTCCAGACCATTTTACAGATAAGGAAATTGAGGTAAACAGGGTTAGGTGACTTGTCCAGGGTCACACAGCTACTATCTGAAATCATGACTGCAGGCATTATGCTCTATCCACTATACCAAGGTCAGGTCAGTAAAACCAGCCCACACATCAATCAAGTCAAACAGTGGCTAATTAGTTGAGTAAAACAGCCTTATGCCATGACCAAAGCAACATGAAAACCCTTATGTGAAAGAATCTGGTACACAGTAGATGTATAATGGTTGATAATTGATGGATTAATATTTTATTAATTACAATGGCATTTGTTTAATCACTCCTATTTATCCAAAGCCTCTTTTTTTTTTTTTTGGTGAGACAATTGGGGTTAAGTGACTTGCCCAGGGTCACACAGCTAGTAAGTGTTAAGTGTCTGAGGCTGGATTTGAACCCAGGTACTCCTGACTCCAGGGCCGGTGCTCTATCCACTGCACCACCTAGCTGCCCCCAAAGCCTCTTTTTAAGCAATTCAGGGGTATTTTTCAATGTTGTCTCATCCACTAGCAAAATTTCCTGAGGTCATAAAATGGCTGGCTCATCTTCTTTACATGAGAAATGCGGCCTCATTGATTGTTTCTCTTCCTTCCTCTGCTCCTGTCCCTTAAAAAAAAAAAGTCTGTAGTCTCGCACTTCAAAGACCTGAGCAGCTCTCATTCCAGAGTCGTAACTTATTTTTTCATACCTATCACATCACAGGTTAAGTTTTTAAATTACACTTTCATAAAGGACTGAAAATGTTGCCTGAATTCTAATATTTAAAATAGTAATCTAACTAAATGCCCATCAATAATCAAAGGAATGCAGGTTATATTAAGAGTAACACAAGTATCCCTATTCTCTCCCTCTTATCCTTATACTTTATCTCCCCCGTTTGAATGTAAACTCTTTAAAGGCAAGGATTGGCTTACTTACATGTCTTTATATTCCCAATGTTTACCCTGGCATCTGGAATGTTATAAGTACTTAATAAAGGCTCCATCTATCTATCTGTCTGTCGGTCTGTCTATCATTTAGAGCATTCTTGGCAAATTGACAGAGGGAATGCTTTGAGAAAAGGCACAGAGGTAAGAATGCTCATATAACATTCAAAGACCAATAAAGAGATCAATTCCACTAGAGAGGAGGTTTGTATAAGGAAATATTCATAAATAAAGTTGGGCAGATACTAGAAGAAAGGGCTAAATTGTAGGAGAGTGGTTTCAAACTCAAATAAAAATGGAGACCATTAAGCCATGAATAAGGATAACTTTGGACCATGTCTTGACTTTGAAAACTACATATTTAAGAATATCTATATTCTATTCTATCTATTTTGTTACATATATCCCATCTTTCAAATTATTTTTTTTTGGTGAGGCAATTGGGGTTAGTGACTTGCCCAGGGTCACACAGCTAGTTTTAAGTGTCTGAGGCTGGATTTGAACTCAGGTCCTCCTGAATCCAAGGCCAGTGCTCTTTCCACTGCACCACCTAGCTGCCCCTTTCAAATTATATTTTAATCTGGTTGGGTCAGCCTGCTGGCCATGTTTTTGACACCTCTGTTGTAGAAAGATTTAAATGCCATGCTAAGGAATGTCAAGTTTATCCAAACTCCAAGGAAACATTGAAGAAGCCACTGAGGGTTTTGGGGCAGGGAGGTATGCTTCAAGTGAAGGTTTAGTAAAGGTAATGGAAGCATTGTATGTAATGGGTTGAAGTAGAGAGAGAATGAAATCAGGGATGCTGCTTTGGAGATTAGCATAATAGTCCAGGTATGAGCTAATAAGGTCCAGGACCAAGATGGAGACCATAAAAATAGAAAGGAATGAGTCAATTCTTCATTATAACAGAAGAATTCATAGGCTAAGGGTATACCTAGGTGATCTAAAGAATATTTTTTTATGGAAAAAGTGAAGTCCAAAGGAAAAACTAGATTGAGAAGAGAAAGAGCATAGTATAATACAGAAGTGTTCAACATGCTGCAGGGGGCATTAAGGCCAGAAATATTCTTAAGCATAGCTTAAGCATAGATTAAAATATATTGCTGGGGGAAGCTAGGTTGCACAGTAGATAGAGTACCAGCCCTGGAGTCAGGAGGACCTGAATTCAAATCCAGCCTCAGACACTTGACACTTACTAACTGTGTCACCCTGGGCAAGTCACTTAACCCCAATATATATGTATATATATATGTATATGTATATGTATATATGTGTGTGTGTATGTGTGTGTGTGTGTGTATATATATATATATATATATATACACACACACACATATATGTAATAGAACATGGACAATCTTACAATGTGATTTTTTTTTTGCAGGGCTATGAGGGTTAAATGACTTGTCCAGGATCACACAGCTAATAAGTCAAGTGTCTGAGGTCAGATTTGAACTCAGTTCCTCCTGCATCTAGGGCCAAGTGCTTTATCAACTGCACCACCCAGCTGCCACCACAATGTGATTTCACATCAATATTTTAAGGGAAATTTTCATATGGTTTACTTTTTCTATTTGAGTTTGCGACCACAAGTATAGTGGCTAGAGTGGTAAGTCTGGTGTTAGGAAGATCTGGGTTCAAATCTTGTATCAGAAACAATTTTAGCCGTCTAATTCTTGACAAGTCATTTTTCCTCTCTGGTCTTCAATGTCCTCATCTGTAAACTGAAGGAATTAGAGTTGATTATGTCTTCTTTTACTTGAAATTTTAACAATAATTTGTGGATAGTATAACTTCTTTTTTCTCCCAAAATAACTAAAAAGTATGGCCCAGCCAAATATGTCTTCTCACATTTTTCCTTGTTTTGCATGACTATTCATATGTAACTTATATTGAATTGATTGAGTCCTTGGGGGAGGAAGGAAGAGAATTTGGAATATGAAGTTTTAAAAAATTGATGTCAAAATTCGCTTTTACATGTAATTTGCAAAAATAAAATTCCAAATAAATAAACCATTTTCCTTCACTGTTATATAATTTTAGATTTTTCTGTCCAATGTTACAATATTCACAGGGTTACAACATGCCCCGTATATATGATATTGTCTCATATAGAGCCACAGAACCACAGATTTCAAGCTCAAATGGACCCTAAAGGCCATATTGGACTGAATTATTGCTAAGGTTTCTTCCAGCTCTAAATGCATCATCTTATGATATGAAGTAAGTTGAGTGTGAGGTAACAGTATGACATTCAGGTTTAAGTACAGACAGTGGGAAATATTGGCCTGAAGTTTAAGAAATTAAGCAGGGCTTGAACTATAGATGCGGGTGTCAAATGTGTAGAAATGGCCAGTGAGGTTATGGCATGTGATAAGCTCTGTGAAAGGGAAGCAAAAATAGGTTTGGATCTGGTTAGACCTCTAATCCAACCAACTGAGATCCATTGACACTAAGTGACTTGCCCAAAAACCTACAGGTAGTAAGTGTCAGAAGCAAAATTTGAATCTGGGTCTTCTGATTCCAGAGACATCACTCTACTGTGTCCCCAAGAAAACAAGAAGATCAGAGAATTGAAAACTAGATCTTAGTTTATACCCCTATTATAATGGCAGTAGGAGGAAATTGGATCCTGCCAAGGAAAGAGAGAAGTGCCTCCAGAAAGGTAGAAAAAGAGTCAGGGTAGAGTAATGTTTTAGAAACCACTGAGGATGGGGACAGGTTTTTTTTTTCTGTCTTTGTTTTCCCCTGGTTCCTAGAAGAGTGTTTTACATATAATGTATATTTAGTAAATATTTGAATAATTAAATTATTTGATTTTAAAATATGATAGTAAAAAGAACAATGAGAATTGTCTAAAGAGATCATTGCAAATACACAGGGCACACAACTTGCACTCTTTAAAAAAGGATGTATAGAAAATAAAAGAGTAAAGGGGCAGCTAGGTGGCACAGTGGATGAAGCATGGTCCCTGGATTCAGAAGGACCTGAGTTCAAATTTGGCCTCAGACACTTGACACTTATTAGCTGTGTGACCCTAGGCAAGTCACTTAACCCTCATTGCCCCACAAAAAAAGGAAGGAAGGAAGGAAGGAAGGAAGAGAAAAAGAAAAGAGAAGAAAAGAATAAGAATAGTAACCAAGGATGAGAAGCTTAGAATGAGCTGTGGCTAGCAAGGAAAATTAAGTGTATATACACACACACACATATATATATATATATATATATATATATATATATATATATATATAGAGAGAGAGAGAGAGAGAGAGAGAGAGAGAGAGAGAGAGAGAGAGAGAGAGAGAGAGAGGGTTTTGCTTGTTTTGTTAAAGCTATACTGGGGGGATCAAAAAAGAGAAAAGATGTTTCCAGGATGGATGAGGTGATGGTAACTTATGATAGAGAGAAGGCAGTCTTTCCATTTGTATTTTATTTCTATTATCTCTGTTAATGAGAATAATATTAGAGCTTGGAAGGACAAAAGTATGACTAATATGGAGTTAATACTTTCAATAAGTGAAAAGATAATAACCTCGCATGAGTTCAAGTCATCTGGGCCATATTAACTTGTCTTGGGTACTAAGAAAAAACAAAAAATTAAAAAATTTTTTAAAAACCTGGCAGATATGTCTGTTAAACCACTTTTGGTGACTGTAGAAAAAGAGATGATATATTGAGAGAGAGGAAGACCAAAATACAGACAGACAGAGGCAGAAAGACAGAGAGAGACCGCAAACAGTATGCCAATGAGCTTAACATTAATTTCTGGCAAAATCCTAAAAGATGTTATTAAAAAGATGGTTAGTGAATAGCTAGAAAGGGTAACAGAGATCATAACAGTCTTCTAAAAGAACAAGGTCTAATCTTATTTCCTTTTTTTGACTGGGGTTCTAAACTGATACATCAACAGAAAGCTATAGTTACATGTGTACATAGTTACATACAATTACATAGTTGCAGTATATAGGCACATAGTTACCCATAGTTATAATGCTATAGCTAAGCTGTACGCCTAGGTACTGTGAGATTAAAATTGGATATTAGATCATAAATCTACCCTACTTAACCTTTCCCTTAATTTATCTCCCAGACTAGTAAATGGAAGAAGCTTCTGGTTTTCTAGATAGACCTTTTATTGTATGGTAGTCACAAGGTGATGTTGATTAGAAGGATAGGAAAGTAGAAATATAATACAAATCGTCTTAAGTCTAGGCTTAGTCTATATTCTGTATAAAACTCACCAAAAGCGGAAGGCCACCTTTGGGACGAGAGACTGAGTCAAGCGCGTGCTGAGCCGGGCTGAGTCAAACTCCAGTCCGCGTCTGTCTGTGCAGCACAGCCAGGAGACCAGCGGAGCAGGAAAAAAGGCCCCACTTCCGTTCTCTCCTTGCCTTTTAAGCTCGCACCCCGGAAGTCGAATGCTCAGCAGGCAATCTGGCCTGCGTTGCAGGCAGACTGGTGTGTGTAGCTCATGCTGTTGGTCTCCTCCCCAAAAGGGTGGTCCTAAAAAAAACTGGCATCTCTCCATTATCTAACCGACTGTTAAAACTTTTTACCACAGTACCAATTAATGCAAATAATGAATCCTGTGAAGCAGTTGCATTATTTGAATTCACATTGCATTCACAATGGACTAGAAGCAATTAAAATATTCTACATAATTATAATTTCAGATAATGAAAATTCAAATATATCCACATCCCACTTCATGGAATTCATTATTTGCACTAATAGAGACCTGGCTGTTACAGTAATTATTGTAACATTCTTCAGTATTCAGAAGAAAGAAGAAAGAAAGGGCTCAAATGGGTCCAATCACTTGTTACCGTCACATAGAGAAATATAAACGGCATATACATGTGTATGTATATGTATATGTAAATCTACTTACTAAAAATACTATCACCAAATGAACATTAGATAGTAGTACTATAATGACTGATTTTAAAACCACATAGCAAATGAAAGATGTTTTCTTTTATATTCTTTGCAATCTTAAAAGGTAAAAATAATAAATTATCTTATTTCCTTCCCCTCAGGACCAGCCACGTGAAAATGACCCAGCAAATGCAGAATCTACACCTTTCCCAGACTAAAAAGAACAGTGCTCCATCTTCTCCTAATGCTGCCAAACGCCTGTATCGGAACCTTTCTGAAAAACTTAAAGGGAGTCATTCTTCCTTTGATGAAGCATACTTTAGAGCAAGAACCGACCGACTAAGCCTTAGAAAGACATCTGTGGTAAGCAATTTCTTGCTTACATCCTTGGTTGGGTATTCTTGGTTATTTTGCTTGGGATACTAAAGGTTCCAGAATAGGTCCCCTTAGCTTTGGGCAATAACATTTGTCAATCACACATACAATAGCCCCAAGGCTAAGCAAGTGGAGGAAATAAAGGCAGAAGCTACCAACTTTTTTGTTATCTGGTGATGCTTCAGCTACCCCTGGGCCTTCATTTCACTATGAGGTCTCTGGAAACACTAGTTTGACTGTTTAAGAAGGGCATTTTAAACTGGTTTGCTGAAAGAAGCCATATTTACCCAATCATAGAGGACACCATTTGTTAAAAGCCCCAATCAGCTATGTGGCACAGACAAGCAAGCTAATGCCTAGGTGTGGAAATTATGTGTTGGTAACCTAAATGATAATGCATATGGCATGGGTAAAAAATAGAAAAATCAAGAAATGTAAAGAACATGCAATAATTAGGCAACTAGGGGAAATGAGATAGAGTGCTGGACCTGGTGTCAGAAAGACCTGAGTAGAAATTCGGACTCAAGGGGGCAGCTAGGTTGCACAGTGGATAAAGCACTGGCCCTGGATTCAGGAGGACCTGGGTTCAAATCTAGCCTTAGACACTACACATTCTAGCTGTGTGACCCTGGGCAAGTCACTTAACCTTCATTGCCCCACAAAAAAACAAAAGAAACAAACAAAAAAACAAAAAGAAATTCAGACTCAAATGCTTTACTAGCTATGTGACCCTAGGCAAGTCATTTAATTTCTGTTTGCCTCATTTTACTCCAATGTAAAATGAAGATACTCCCCTAGAGTTGTTACGAGGATCATATGAAAAAAATGTTTAGAAAGCACTTAGCACAATACCTGACACATAGTAGGTGCTTAATAAATTATTTTTAAAATAAAACTAGGGGACAGCTAGGTGGTACAGTGGATAGAGAACTGGCCCTGGATTCAGGAGGACCTGAGTTCAAATCCAGCCTCAGACACTTGGCACTTACTGGCTGTGTGACCCTGGGTAAGTCACTTAACCCTCATTGCCCCACAAAAAATAAAAAAATAAAAAAACTACAGGGTCAAATCTTTCAAGCTGGAAGGGACATTAAAGGCCATCTAGTTCCAACCTCCTCATCTTACAAATTAGGAAAGTGAGGCCCAGATAGGTTAAGTGATTTGCCTAAGGGCATAAAACTGGCTTTGAATCCATTAGATACCAGTGCCAGGGTTCTTTCCACTGGAGCCCCACGCTGACTGCACTTTCAGCTTTAAACCAATTTGTTTTCTCAAGTCTAATTTATCTTGAGGGAAGATTTGGTTATAGTTGAATTGTAGTTGAATCTCAATTTTGGCAGAGACCTTCAGTGATACTTTCCTATTTAGCTGAATGCCTCATGTCTCACAGCAGTAAATGTTTCTGAAGCCAAAGTTGCTTTAATTCCCCCATCCCCAATGTCAAAACAAGCAGCTGCACAACATTGCCACATATTCCTCAATCTCCATCTTTGTCTGCCCCCTGTTCCAACTACCCTGTGTAAGGCAAGGCATTCAAAAGGGGCAACTGATTTTTTTTTTAGTTTTTTTTTCTTTTTTAGTGAGGCAATTGGGGTTAAGTGACTTGCCCAGGGTCACACAGCTAGTAAGTGTGTGTTAAGTGTCTGAGGCCGGATTTGAACTCAGGTACTCCTGACTCCAGGGCCGGTGCTCTAACCACTGCACCACCTAGCTGCCCCCGCAACTGATTTTTAAATGAGCATAAAAATTAAAACTGTCCCAGTTAAATCTTGGGCTATTGGTGTGCTTACATGCTGCCCTTGAATCTTAAGCACCACACTGCTTCATCAACAATGTTCCATGATCTGATCCACACAGGTACTTGTTTTAATGGTATGGATTGTGACCCTTCTATATTGTCTCATTCTACACAGTTCTTGAATATGTCTTGCTGCAAATCTTCCATAAAGTATTTTAATCAATGCATGAGACCTTCCTATGATCCTTTTAATATAGTAATTCTACCAGTATAACTCTTTGGGCTGTTCATCTGTTAGCGTTGGGGTTTTTGGTTTTGGGGGGGGGGTTGTTTGGTTTTTGTTTGGTTTGGTTTGGTTTTGGTAAAAGTGATCTTTTCCATTCTTCTGAAATTATTTATTTAAGACATCTCAAAAACTGGTGCCTGGCTGCCTTTCAATGAGTTTCTTCTCCGGAAAAGATTTCTTTCACAAATATTTCATCAGGTCTAGTCACTCTACCCAACTATATCATCTTACTTGCTAATGTTGTTTCTTCATATAGTGCATTAGATCTTGAGATGTCGAGTTCAAATGTAATTCCACTATGACCTTTCATTAAAAGATTTACTACACAGAAATACTTAGTAGTTCTTTTTCCATTTATATGCTTCCTTCTACAAATGTACTTGTATCTGTTTTGCCTTCAAGCTTTCTGCAGGCTCATTTTCCCCTCAACTACTTATATCTATTGATGTTGTTCAGTCATTTCACTTATGTCCAACCTTTTGTGATCCCATTTGGGGTTTTCTTAGCAAAAAAAAAATACTGGAGTGGTTCGCCATTTCCTTCACCAATGGATCCATTTTGAAAGGCAATCAGAAGTTACATGACTCACCCAGGGTCATACAGCTAGGACGGATCTGAGACTGCACCTGAACTTGGGCCTTTCCAACTCCAGGCCTAGTGTTGTATCCACTGAGCTGCTTCACACATTTCTATGCTGTGAAGATTATTACTTGTAATCCCCCTCTTTAAGGTTTTTAAAATAAGTCTGTAATTTAAACCAGTATTTTCCTGGCTACCAGATTGCTTAAACAGGTTGAATTGCAGCTATTTTCTCTACACATAAGAAGTACCTCCTCATAGTTGTTCTTTCTTCTAATTTAATGATGGTTCTAATGTTTTCTTTAACCAATGATCTGATCTTGCACATAGAAACCTGTTGTTCCTTATCTGTTAAGATATTGTTCACTTGATTTTTTTATGATGTTTAGATTTTCTCAATTGACTTCTTGAGGAAAGTATTCATAAACTATCGGCCTGAAACTTCTGACCAGTCTGCAAGGTTTTGACTCCTTTAGTCTCTTAATCTCTTGATATTTTCCAATTTATTTATTCACTAGCTTCTTCTGTGTTCACCTTTACATTGAATTTCTGACTCTGCTTATTGTTAATGCTCATCCTAACCTGGAATTTCTTTGTATTAATTTTTTATGGATTTTCTATTTGTCTATCATTGCATTTTATGTTCCCCACATCCCATTTGAATGTAAGTTCCTTGAAGGCAGGAATTCTTTCCATTTTGTCTATTTAATTCCTATCACTTAGCAACCCACCATACTGTTCTTAAATGGAATCTTAGATTGGCCTAAATAACTACAACCACCACAACCACCACAACCACCACAACCACTATAATAACACTTTAAGGTTTGTAAAGCCCTTTGCAAATATCAGTGGTTGTCAAAGTCAGTCCATGGACCCCCTGGGTACCTAAGGCCTTTTTTTGGAGGGGGGTATATGCAAGGTCAAAAGCATTTTCATGATAATACTAAGATGTTTTCTTTATTAATTCAGTAAATATTGATAGAGATAATCTATAGAACGAAAAACTCACTGGGGAATCCTCAATTGTTTTTAGAATATAAAGGGTCCTAAGACCCAAAAGACTGACAATTGCTGGATTTATCTCATTCAGTCCTCTTACTGAGCCCATGAGTTAGGTGCTATTATTATCCCCATTTTATACGTGAAGAAACAGAGTCTGAGAAGATTTCTTGCCCAGTCACACAGCTAGTTAGTGACATAGGCAGAACTTGAATTTTGGCTCTTCTGATTCCAGACCCAGAACTTTATTTGTTACACTTCCTAGCTGCCAAGTACTAGTGATGGGCTCATATTTGTTTGGTTGGTTTTTTTTTTCAGTTGCTTCTAGTCACATCTACCTCATCATGACCCCATTTGGGGTTTTCTTGGCAAAGATACTGAAGTGATTTGCCAGTTCTTTCTCCATCTCATTATACAGTTGAGGAAACTAAGGCAAACAGGGTTAAGTGACTTGCCCAGGGTATCTTAGCTAATAATTGTGTGAGGCCAGATTTGAACTCAAGAAAATGAGTCTTCTTGACTTCAGGTCCAGCACTCTATCCACTGCATCACCTATCCTTTCCATGGAACTAATTTTTTTTTTGTTTGGGTTTTTTTGGCGGGGCAACGAGGGTTAAGTGCCTTGCCCAGGGTCACACAGCTAGTAAGTATCAAGTGTCTGAAGCTGGATTTGAACTCAGGTTCTCCTGGATCCAGGGCTGGTACTTTATCCACTGTGCCACCTAGCTGCCCCCTTTCCATGGAACTTATAATAAATAGAGACTTAATAAATCTTTTTGTTTTGGTTTGGTTTGGTTTTGCATCTGTTGCTACTGCTGCTTTACCTGCAATTGCATGGCAAGATTCCCTAACACCTCATGAAAGTTTTCTTGTTGTCTCTTGAAATGTGATGGAATCATCTCCTTGACTGATAACAATATAGAGAACTCTTGAACTGTTCTTTCATTTTACTGTAACTTTTGTAAGTTTTCTGGTCTCATGTAGAGCAAGACTACAGATATGGATTAAATTCTGTCTTGACAATATCTTATCTACTAGTTGATCATGGGGCAATGATGGTACCAACTGTCTTTAATAATCCAATTAAGGATTCAATAGGAAAAAAACACTAATTTTAAGTCAAAGGACACGAGTTGAAATTGTGACTTTTCCATGTAATGCCTATGTAACTCTGAGAGAACTGCTAAGTGGTGCTGTGGATAGAGTGCCAGACCTAAAGTCAGGAAGACTCATCTTCCTGATTACAATTTTGGCCTCAGACACTTTCTAGCTGTGTGACTCTGGGGAAATCACTTAACTCTTTTTTTTTTCTTTTTTTTTTCTTTTTTTTTTCTTTTTTTAGTGAGGCAATTGGGGTTAAGTGACTTGCCCAAGGTCACACAGCTAGTAAGTGTTAAGTGTCTGAGGCCGGATTTGAACTCAGGTACTCCTGAATCCAGGGCCGGTGCTCCATCCACTGCGCCACCTAGCTGCCCCCACTTAACTCTTTTTGACTCAATTTCCCCATTTGTAGAAGGAGCTAAAGAAGGAAATGACAGACCACTCCAGTATCTCTGCCAAGAAAACCTCAAATGGGGTCACACATGACTGAACAAGGTATACTATGACATGCAGGCCATCCCTGGGCCATTCTAAAAGTCATTCCAGTTTGGTAGGAAGGGCCTGCCAGTGTGGTTGCTCTCATTATTTATACTTTGAGTACCTCATCATTTCTGTGCCACAAAAAAAGGTGTTTGAGTAGTAGACCTTTAGTGGAAAAATGAGAATTGACTTTTTGATTGATATTTATAAATTGTCTACAAACTGTAGGCTTCTTAACACCCTGTGACTCCCTCCCCAAAACCTACCCACCAACACTCATTCCTTCATGGAATAATAGCTCTAAAACTGAAAGGGACCTTAGAAGTGGTCAATTCCAACCTCTCTCATTTTGCCGATAAGGAAATTGAAGCCTAAGGAAGAAAAGAGGTTTCTCTGAGGTGACACGAGAAACAAGCAAAAGAAACAGGATTTGAATTCCCATCACATGTCTGTAATATCAGTGCTCCTAGTTCAATGCCTTTTCTAGCATATCGCAAATACTCTCCCAATACCCCACAGAAATAGAAGGGAATCAGCCCAGACTAAGGTTCAATTTCTGGTTTTATCTGTTTTGTGGGTCAGGATGTGCCAAAAATGCATTACCTTGTGGTGATAAGCCTCTCTCAATGTGTAGCAGGATTGGTCCTTAGACAGCTGACAACAGTCTGTTGTCCAGCTGAATTTGGAGGTTTTCCAGATTATGCTCTGTTGGCAGAGGCTTCAAGAATGCAACGTGACCTCCAGCCATAAGGAGGCATCAGAGCAAGCCTTTGGTCCTTCCAAAGAAACTTTATTCCTTAGTTCCCCATCATCAAAACATTTTCACACCTGCTCATTGGGTTTTTTTTCTTCCTCACACTTCAATTTCACATCAAACATATTCTCACCCTGTTGCAATCAGGGGAGAAGAGATTTTTAATGAGACAAAAAAATAAATATTACCTGAGGTAACTATCTTGGCTGTTCTCTTTTGAATTTGAATCTGCCATGTTACTCTGCCCCACCAGGACAGAAAGATAGATATTAGGCTTGTACATTTAGAAGGGACCTGAGAGGTCATCTACTCTGGAAGTGTCAAATACCTGGCCTATCCAAGCTGGAACCAGATTAAAATATGATTGGGAGATACTTAACAAAATAAATAAACATACAGTTTGATGCACTCAGATGTTTTGGTCACATCCAACTCCATGACTCAAAATGGGGTCACAAAGAGACAAAAATGACTCATCAACAAAAGTTCCTCAAAGCTGCAAAACAATTCCACTGAGGGTCCAAGTGTCATCGTTCCCATTATGCAGGTGAGGAAGATGAGGCTGAGAGAGCAAAGGTTACTTTCCTGAGTTCACACCACTTAATCAACTAACCAAGCCAGCACTTGTAGCTTCTGACTGCAAGCCCATTGTTCATGCTACTAGATCCCAGTGATTCTCTGCATTGTTTCATCATTGGTCAAGGAAGGAGCATTTCTTGGAAATGGCATTGGCTTGATTTTGAGATTTGATGTCTGTTAGGATTTGTTTTTCTTCTAAGTTCTAGGAAGCATTTATCTGAGAGATTTCCAAATTCTTTGCCAAGTTGGGTTGGATATATTGCCACAATGTCTCTTCTATCTGCCTCCATTACTTCTCACATATAGGCCACAAACCTATTTCAGGTTCTTACCACCTCCCACCCATACTAGTAAAATAGCTTTCTGATTGTGCCCCTGCCCCCACCACCACCATCATCATCATCATCATCATGGCTAATATTTCTATAATACCTACTATGTGCCAAGCACTATACTAAGCACTTTACAAATATCATCTCAATTGATCCCCACAATAATCCTTGGAGGCAGGTAGTATTATTATTCCCATTTTAGAGATGAGAAAACTGAGACAGACAGAAGTTAAGGGGCTTGTCCAAGGTCACACAACTTGTAAGTGACTGCTACAGGATTTGAACTTAAGTCTTTCTGACCTCAATTCCAATGCTTTGCCCAACAGACCACATAGTTGCCTAATAAAATACAAACCCCTCTATTGTACATTTAAGGCCCTTTACAATTAGTATCCAACCATTCAGTTTAATTACTCCTCCTCATGCACTCTGGATTCCAATCAAACTGACCCTATTTGTTGTTTGCTACCTCCACCCCTTTTCATAGGCTATTTCCCTGTTTGGAATGTTCTCTATTCTGGCTTTTGCCTCTTAAATTCCTAGCTTCATTCAAAGCTCAGCTCAAGTGCCAAGTCTTCCATGAGGCCTACTCTCATCCCCCAAAGTTTAATATTTTCTTCTCCATATGAAATTAGTTTATACATATGTCATACTTAGCTATTTATAATTTCCTTTTTTTGATTTGCAGTTTCATGTGAAATCATCTTTTTTTATTATACTATATTGTAGAAATGCTTGTTTTATTCCACAAACTAAAAATAAAATAAATAAAACTAAAAAATAGTTACCTATCTGTATACATAATATTTCTTTCAGTAGCATGTATCCTCTTTGAGGACAGGGATTGCTTTTGTTTCTGTTTCTGTGTCCTCAGCACTACACTGTGCCCTATAAATAATAAGTGCCTAATTCTTGTTGAATTGAAAAACAAATCCTCCAAGAACTTTCAGGGAACAATATTGTCCAAACAGATGCTATTCTTTCCTCTATAATATCACTCATATCCAACCCCTTCTCTCAACTCACACAGGAATCATCTTGGACTAGAGGCTCATTGTCCCTCAGATACTATTGCAACAACCTCCACCTAACTGGTCTCCCTGTTTCAAGTTTCTCATTACTCCAGTTCATCCTTCTTGCTATTGCCAAAGTAATTTTCCATAAGCACAGATATGACCATGTCACTCCTTGACTCAAGCACTTCCTGTGGCTTTCTAATGCTTCTAATGCCTCTGTTTAGCTTTTCGGGTCCCTCACAACCTGCCTTCAAGCTTTCCATCCCCACTGAGGATTATTTCCCCTCCCACCATCTTCAATCCAGCCAAACTATGTGCTACTTAATACCCTATGTCCCTCCTTTCCTAGGATTATAGCTCTAGAGCTGGAAGATACCCCACCACCACCACCATCTAGTGGGAAGACCCTCTAGAGCTATTCTAAGCCCTCAATTTTCAGAAAAGGAAATTGAAGCTGTTCTTTCTGTTCTTCACACATAAGGCTGCATCTCCCATTTCCATGTCTTTACAGTGGTGGTACCCTATGCCTGGAATGTATTTCCTCCTTTCCCCTGCTTCACAAAATCCCTCTCTTCCTTCAAGAACACCAAAATGAAGCTTTTCCTTATCCCCTCAATGGATAGCGCCCTTCCCTTCAAATAAGCCTGCAGTTACCTACTTTGTATCTATTTGCATTTATTCCCTGTATATTTATTCTCTATATATTTACACATATACTTGTCTTCCGCATTAAAATATAAGGTCCTAGTGAACAGGGGTTGCTTCACCTATTAGATTTGTATCCTTAGAACTGTTAAAGGCTAAAATTCTAGCTAGTCTGTCTAAAACATCTAATGAGTGGTCGCCAATAAATTATAAGCTTTAGCAAGAGTTAGACTTTTAAGCATTTATGAATGAATTAAGAATTTGGTAAAGAGAGAAAGGCCTACATTCATCTATCTATTAAAGGGAGAGCACATTTCTAGCTCCGATCTATGCCAGCGTCCACAGGAAAGAGAGGGAGTCAGAGCACCTTGCTCCCCATTCTTCCTCCCACAAGCAAACGTCACTTCCTGACGCCAAAGAAAAGACACATGGTCTTGCCCTCAAAGATCTTCACCTCATGGGCAGAGCTCTTCTACAGTAAGTCTCCAGCAGGTGGCGTCATTCCAATCGTTATAGAACCTAGCACAGTATTTGTATATAATGGTCAATTTAGAAATACTTTTTGATTGATTGATTGATAACAGTAAACTCATGGGCTACCCAATCAGACAGCCACTGCCACCTAATCCTGTTATCAGAGATCTACTCTGCCACTGTTTCAAGAGCTATCCCCAAGTATGATGTATTCCCCCTCATGATTTGGAGGCACTGTATGGTATAGGAGAAAGAGTGTTAGATCTAGAATCAGAAGGACACCTGGGTTTGAAAGCTCTCTACCACTACTACCTGAATGACCTTGGGTAACACATTTAACATCTTTTGGCCTCAATAACCGCAACTATGAAAAGAGGGTATTGGGTCAGATGACCTCTGGGGTTCCTTCCAGTTTTAGATCTATGACACTTTAAAGATTTGGGATCCAATAGCTCTCAGAATTTGGGGTATCAAGGTTGTTTCACAACTGAAGGCTAGTTCTGCAACTATGCATTTAATTTTGTTGTTGGGTGATTTTCAATCACATCCAACTCAACTGCATTTGGGGTTTCCTTGGCAAAGATGCTAGAGTGGTTTGCCATTTCCTTCTCCAGCTGATTTTATAGATGAGGAAACTGAGGCAAACAAAGTTAAGTGACTTGCCCAGGGTCACATAGCTAGGAAATGTCTGAAGCCAGATTTGAACTCAGGAATTCCTGACTCCAGGGCCAGCATTTTATCCACCATGGCACCTAGCTACCATATTTGATTTACATAATGGATTAAATTAATTTATGTTGGCTGGCCTGGGAATCCGCCTACCATATAATATTGTTTCTCTGTGTAAATGCACTTTGGGCTCCCAGCTTTTCATTACCTGCCTGCCAATTACCTGGGTCATATTATGTCTTGTCATATAGACTCACTACATGGTACTTTATTATCAAGTTATCAAGGCTCTACTGAACAGATTGATCCAGCAGTCAATGCCTTTTATTTGATGATGGAGAGATAGCAATGTAACAGTGGGCATAAAAGTATTTACTTTAAGAATCTTTAATGTATCACAGTTGAATCCCATTCCAGACAATTCCGGGGGGAAATGTGGTCATTGAGATGGTCTTGCCACACACAGTAGAGCAGTTGCCTAATGATCCAGCTAAGATGCAGACAGTTGAGTAGACAGAGGAATAGACTGGTTGCAAGGAAGATCTAAGTTAAATTTTGCATCTGACATTTGCCATGTATAAGACCACAGCCAAGCCACTGAGCCTCCCTGAACCTCCCTGAGCTTCTGTCTCTAATCTCTACCTCCTTGTCTTCCCCAGCTTCTTTGAGGACTCATCCCACCTTCTGTAAATAGCTTTCCCGACTCCCCCTTTCCCCTCCCCAACGGCTACTACCTTTCCCCTGACTTTATTACCCATTTACATTGTATATATCTTATATGTACATAGTGGTTTGAATGTCGAGTTTCTAAGGGTCAGAACCAAACTTTCTTTGCATTTTCAGCACTTAAAACAGCACCTGATACATAGTAAGCACTCAATAAACTCTTATCAACTAACTATAGTCCCTACCACAACAGAAGTGTTGTACAGCTAAAATGAGAGAATGTATGAGAAAGGATGTCTCACAAACCTTAAAGTATTGCATGAAGGACAGTGTGTTCTGTCAAAAGATTTTGAGAGACCTGCCCTTGAAGCACTTTTTATCACATGTTGCCTGTGTAACCCTGGGCAATTCACTTAGCTTTGTTAGGTTATATTGGACGACAACAACAATAATGCCACAAAGATTCACTAGCCTAAGGAACTGTGATAACTTAGGATCTTAGGTTGACATTGGAAGGGGCATTAGAATTTACCTAATGGGGGGACAGCTAAGTGGCTCAGTGGATAAAGCACCAGACCTGGATTCAGGAGGACCTGAGTTCAAATTTGGCCTCAGACACTTGACACTTACTAGCTGTGTGACCCTGGGCAAGTCACTTAACCCTCATTGCCCTGCAAAAAAAATTATAATGATTATTTATCTAATGGAACCAACCCACTTTACAGATGAGGAAGGTAAGGCCCAGAGAAGCCTAGGAACTTGTCCAAGTTCACACAGGTAGAGTCAGCTATAGAACTAAGATTCAAATTGAGGTCCTCTGACTCCAAAGGCAGCTCTCTTCTCTTGCTGACTTTCCTTGTGTTTTTATCCCCCTTTAGAACTTCCAGGGCAATGAAGCAATGTTTGAGGCTGTGGAGCAGCAGGACATGGATGCCGTGCAGATCCTTCTGTATCAGTATACCGTTGAAGAGCTAGACTTAAACACACCCAACAGTGAGGGATTGACGCCCTTGGACATTGCCATCATGACCAACAACGTGCCTATTGCAAGACTCCTCCTGAAGACAGGGGCCAGAGAGAGTCCACACTGTAAGTAAAACTCAGGGCAGGGACACCACTAAGGCTACTAAAATGTCTCTCAACTTAAAGCCAAGGAAGGCCCTTAAAAGCTCTTCTCGAACACTGGAAGGGATATTAGAACTCACCTAGCGCAACTCAGCCACTTGTTTTATAGATGAAGAAAATAGGGAAGGCCTGACTTTGAAATCCTTAATTCATTTTCATGTGCAAATCCTTTGCCAATAGCAGGCTTGACACATGAGGCGGAGAACTATTTGCCAAGCTGGGCATCAGGGGTTGCTTTAAAATAGTACACATTTATTCTTGCAGAGAAGGAATTTCCACCTAATAATTTATCCAGAGCTTCAAATGCTCTTGATGATTTCACAAAGTGATAGTAGAAGGAAAGGGATGTGTGGGAGAGAAGAGAATCTCTGTGTGAATCTGTAAGTACACGTGCTGATATATCCCTGTACCATATGAGCTCTTCTTGGGATCATAAATTTAGGGCTGAACAAGACCCACAGAGGTCATCCAAGTCAAGCCCCTCATTTTGGAGATATAGAAAACTCAGTAGAGCTAAGTATCTGGGCCAACATCACACAGGCAGTGAGAAACAGGGCCAGGATTCAAAGCCTGGTCTTTTTTGTTCCATTCCCATGGTATTCCTATAATTTCTTTTGTTGTAGCAGTGTGGTACAGTAGATTGTGGGCCCCAAAATGTCTAATCTGCAATGAGGCAAAGCTCCAAGACAATAACCACTTTTTTGTGGGGCACTGAGGGTTAAGTGACTTGTCGAAGGTCGCACAGCTAGTAAGTGTCAAGTGTCTGAGGTCAGATTTGAACTCAGATCCTCCTGAAGCCAGGGATGGTGCTTTATCCACTGTGCCACCTAGCTGCCCCCCAGTAACTACTTTTTAAAAGGGACCTGGCCACCTTTAATGAATAGGGCCCAGATCTTCCTCACAATCTGAGTTGCCCCCACTTCCTTCAGGGCCTTAGTTTTATAGTGCTTGATACCTAAACAATACAGAAGAGGCAAAGTAAAATAGAGTCTCACCGGTTGATAGATCCTTACCTCCATCCTCCAGAAGGGTCTACATAAAATACAGATTCTCATTTGTTAATAAACCTATGTCTTGACCTTTCAGAACAGCCTCCTGAGCTGACAGGTAGACTTATGGGCTGAGTCAATGGTCATGATGTCAAAGCATCCACATGGGCCAATGGGCCAGTAGACAGGCATACCACTGACTGGCAAACAGGGTCATTTGTGGACCAAGTACTCATGGCTATCTCCCTGTGTTGGGCAATAGAGGGGTGATGAAGGGTGGAGAAGCAACAAAAATAGCGGGAGGGGATTTTCCATATCATTGAGTCATCTCTGCCACACTGGGCTTGGTCCCCTACTCAGTAGGAAGAAAGGGTGGAGGTCCTCTGGTTAACTTACTGTGATTAAGCAAGTGAACTTCATAACAAGCAGGTGAACTTAGAGCTTGTAATTCAAATAATAAGAAAAACTAGACTGACTAAAATATATGTGAGTAGATGAGTATAATATTAATTGCTAATAATCACCTCCCCTATAGAATCACACTAAACTAATTAATACTGGAACAAAATAGGGGTCTAATTAGTCATCCATCACAAGATGGAGTGCTAGACTTGATATTAGAAAAATCTAGACCTGGGGCAGGCTGCTATGGGAGAGGTTGAGCCTGGTGGAACAATCAAGGATGGGATTTGTAGTGAACTAAGTCAGTTGGGTTTGCATTAAGTTTATTTCTGATATGGTGAGTTCCTGGGACCCAAGGGCCACAAGGCTACCTAGAGAGGAGCCAACCATCCTAGACTGGAAACAGAGGCAAGTCAAACCTTCCAAGTCAATTAGCAGTGGGATCAGTCCCATTGGCCACCTCTGCACTTTCAGCCTAGGCAAGACAGGTAGACCCAGACTCAAAACAAACAGACAAAAAAGTCCTGGATTTCAGTCTTGCTTCAAACTACCTGTATAACCACCCTGGCTACATGATTTAATCTTTATGTGCCTCAGTTTTCTCATATGTAAAAAAAAAGAATAACAACACCTACCTCACATGGTTGTGAGGACCACCTGAGATAATGCCTGCAAAGTGCTTGGCAAACCTTAATAAATTATCTAAATGTCAGCTATTACTTTACTATTCCACAAAGCAAACACCAGAGAACCAACTGGGACTGCCCAAGAAGTATATTATTTGTAAACAGTTATGTGTGTGACCCATGGCTCCACTGGAATGAGTCAAGCCCGACTAGAAGCCTTTATGTGACTGTAAACACTCTGTGACATTTAATGTCCACACTGGCTTAGAATCACATTTTAATGTTTTCTCCATTGAATTCATGAATTAACAGCCATTTGTTAAGCACTTACTATGTGCTAAACTCTGGGGATACAAATCAAAAAAGTGGAAACAGTCCCTCCTCTCAGTGAGCTCACAATTTGATTGGAAAAGACAACTTTTAAAAGAAAGCTTAGCTGTAGAGTAGATTAAAAAGGTCCTGAAACCCTAAAGATTTAGCAGATTTGAAAGGCAGTTAGATGATATCTTCAGGTCATATGAGAGTACCAGGGGTCTGCAGTGCATAAAGGCATAGAGGATGGTAAAGTATGGTGGTCCTCCATCTCACCAGAAAACAAAAGTGTCAAGAAATCAGGTACCATGTTAGGCATTGGGCATACAAAGATGAAAATGAAACAATGACCAAAGGGTTGTTGTTCAATATACCTTCATCACTTCAGTACTCCAAAGGGTTAACTGCAGGTAACACTGGTTCACTTGACTCCAAAGGTTAAAGATCTGTACAGGGTGAATAATTTGGAAACCATTTGTTTATTCCCAAATTTCAGGCATTTTCCACCCCAAGAGCCTCCTCACACTAGGCATATAGGACAGCCCTTGTATTAAGAAGCTCATCTCTTGTTTTTGGTGAATCTATAACCCTCCCCTACTTTGTCCAGAAACCTGAGGAATTGGTTTTGGTGGGATCTGGGTCTAAGAGAATGACATTTTCAAGAAGAGCTTACTGCTCTCTTGAGGGAACCAGAAGATTTAAAGAATTGGACTTGTGAAGGTGGAATTAAACAAAAAAAAAGTTGGCGAGGGGACATTTTTGTCACTGTGGAATTTATTCTGCAGTAATGTCTATCCCAATGAACCAACAAGGGAGGGCTTGGATGGAGAATCAATGGGTCTGAATACTGAGAATGCAGACTGAGCAGCATTCTGTGTGAAGAAACAAGGAGACTATTCATCCAGATGTTGCTACTGCCATCTCTGCAGTGGGCTGGATGAAACATTAGACCTACTTACCTGGACTCTGCAGAGATTTCTGCACTTTCCATGAAAATAGTGAGACACTCCCCCCACCCCCAAGCCTCTCGTGAACATTTAAACCTCATTAAAAGGGGGAGCGGGCAAATCTTCAGCACCAATACTAGCCAAAATACAGGCATAAGAAACCTCCTGTCTTCTTTGACCCCCTATGGGATAGTCCCTAATGATGTGATCACATGCTGATTAAACTGATAAGAAGTTGCATGAGCTCTTTGTCTCCATTAGGCCACACAAACTAGTTTAATGGAAAGAACACTGGACTCAGAGCCTGACAGATCTACATTTAAATTGTCCCTCAAACACTAGCTGTGTGACTTTGGGTAAGTCACTTAACCTGGCGAGCTTCAGGTCTCTCATATGTAAAAATGAAGGGTTTGGGTTCCATGATGCTAAAGTCTCTTCTAACCCTAAATCTATGATCTTAGGAACCCAGAAAAAAATGTTTAAAGTATCATCATGGCAAAAAGAGACTCCCAATTATTTCACAAACACAATGGAAAATGAAATTTGTGGTGCCACTGGTTACTTGACAATCCCAGCTTCCCTCTTTTTCCCGTTTTCTAGAATCTAACAGTGTTGTTTCCCTTGGCTCTGTTCTTTGCACAAAGGTGTTCCAATTAGGACAAGGTCAGGATGGAGGAAGGCAATCTGTTCTCTAGGATTTTCAATTCACTTTCTATAAGAAGTTCAGATGGGGACAAAACTGCTTCAGCTCAATAGAGTGATCATGCCCACGAGAAAAACCATGGCTTGCCACCAAAACCAGATAAGCAAATACTTTCAATAAATGGTTTCCTGGAAGATACAGAGGCATATTATGAGTGTGGAAGATGCCTACAACATTTAGCATCCTTCATCTGAAGGTCTAAAAGCAATTTGAAACTATAACAGTGGAATATAATTATGTCTCCATTTCATAGCAGTACAAACTGAGGTACAGAGAGGTTGAGAGATCTAGTGACCTTCATCATAGCACTTTGTGAGGTCATTTGGAGGTCATCTAGTCCAATCCCCTTACCTTACAGATAAGAAAACTAAAGCTCAGAGAGAAGTGATTTGCCCAATGTCATACAAATGATAAGAACCCAATTCCATTGACTCTAAATACAACATTCCCCCCATGATACCATGTTGCCTCAGTTGCTCTTCATCACCCTGAGGTTCATTTTCCTTATCTATAAGTGAGAGGGTAAATTAGATGACCTTTATGGTCTCTTCTAACTCTGATTCTATAACCCTTTTGATTCTAGCCCTAGGCTTAGGGCTTGCTACCAAGTATCCCAGACTTTACCCTCAAATTCATTCTTGGTCCTATAGAGGGGTGGGCAATTCAAGAACAGGAATTTGCTGAATCATAAAAACAGCCCAAGAAATACTCATCCAAAACTGCAAACCTCCCCAGGGTCAAAATGCATGACAAAAATATAGTCCTCTGCTTAGTCAGCTATCTTTATTAAGTTGCTTCTTATGTCCTCCTGCCTCTAGGTGGCAGTCCAGTAGTGCAGAATTGCATTTATACATTTTTTAAAAAACAACCAAAACAACTACTTCAAGGATTATTGGGGTAGAAATAGAATTCCTTACTTCCTCTTTACCTAATGGGATGGACCTAGAGGATATATCTGAATAGCAACCAAGCATGAGTGTCTATAAGAGACTTCAACAAGGAAAGTCTATACCTATAAAATGGCAATCAGTATATATGGATGGCCTTAAAGACTTGTAAATTTATAAATGAGCCTATAGACCTCTCTTCTTATAATCAATATTCCCAAATACAAATACATACACACACACACACACACAGCCTTACATAAATACATAGGGTGCAGTAAAAAGAACATTAAGTTTGGGGTTCAAATCCCAGCTCTTCTGTGTGACCTTGAGTATTTATTTAACCCTTCTGGGCCTAGTATCTTCATCTATAAAATGAGTGGGTTGGACTAGAAGACCTATAAGAATTCTTTCAAATCTGACATGACCCAAAGCTGTCCCTATTACCTTCTAATCCCCCACATTCCCCCTTCTCCCTGGTCTACCCCTCTCTCCCATTACCACACTTATAACCTTTGGTATAGCCTTGGATTAGATCATTAGAGAGAATGTAGTCCAGGTGCTCTTAACCTGAATCCAAAAACTTTTAAAAAATATATTTTGATAACTATATTTCAAAGTAATTGGTTTTCATTGAAATCCTACATGGTTTATTTTATAAATTTTTTAAAAAGCAACATTATTCTGAGAAGAGGTACATAGATTTCACCAGAATACCAAAGAGTCCATGACATTAAAATAGGTTGAAAACCCTTGATTTTGTCCAATCCCTTATTTTACAGAAAGGGAAACTGAAGTTTGGGAAGATACAATTCCCATCTCTGGGTCATAAAAGTATTAGCAGAACTAGAATTTAGATCTAGATTCTCTGATGTTATAGTCAGAGGCTCCACTAAATCATGTTACTTCTCAAAGTGCTTATAGAGCATGTCAATGAAATAAAAAGTCACTTGCAGCTACTCCTGGGAACATTGCTCCACCAAAAGCTTTGTGGTTCACAACAGGAAGACAATAATGACACAGGACTGGAAAGTGCTGATAACCATACACATGTTAACCTTACCACATCCTATTTTATACAAGGAAATCTGACAGGATTAGGAGATGTTGAGAGGGAGAAAGGGATGGCTTTCTCTGCCTCTTACTCTATCCTTTCCCCTTCCTTCTGAAGCAGAGAAAACTGCTGTCCTTCCCCTACCTCCAATTATTATCTTTTTATAGAGGCCACATTATAGGTTCAGTGTGTTTTGTTTTTTTATCTCCCCCTCTGATTATTGGTTTCATTGATAAATAATACCCGGGGTCAGCTAGGTGGCGCAGGGGATAAAGTACCACCCCTGGACTCAGGAGGACCTGAGTTCAAATCTAATCTCAGATACTAGACACTTACTAGCTATGTGACCTTAGGCAAGTCACTTAACCCTCATTGCCCTGCAAAAAACAAAAACAAACAAACAAAAAAAGGTAAGTAATCCCCAGTATGTTTGAGATTATTGACTGTGGGAAAAGGAAGAAATCCATTTCATCCCTTCTCTTACTTCTTCCTCTTCCCTAGTCTTATAACTACTAGCAATACAAGTGGGGCTTTGCCTTCTCTCCTAACTCATGGGGCAACCAGGATAAATCCTCTGGGGGACTGTATCTAAAGGATAAGATGATCATAAATTCAAAGGTCATCTAAGCCAACCCAATTATTTTACAAATGAAGAAACTAAGGTCCATAAAGATTAAGTGACTTGCCCAAGGTCACATAACTTTTAAGTGGCAAAAGCAGGATTTGAACCCAGACTCTCTGACCCCAAATTGAGAAATGATCTGGAATTCCCTATAGAAGCATTTAGGGGCTACATAAGAACACTGATGTCATTACTTTATACTTGCAACTCTTTCTTAACCCCAAGATAAGCATCTCATTGACCAGATTTTACTATTGTCTCAAGCTTGATTAGACAACCCCTCAGACTAGGCTATTTCTCCTTCTCAGAAACAAGAGACAGAGATTTGCCATTATTGAGAAGGATCATTCACAAGAACATGCCTTTCCTGTGAAGCCAGTCCCAAAGATGAACTCCAGAACTATGTTTTTTTTTTTTTATCAAAGTCAGCACCATTGGAGAAAATGAGTCACCTCCTAAAATGACTCCTTTCTAAAAGGATGGCAATCCTAAATTCTGGTCTGTCTGTTTAAAAAAAAATCAATCCCATGATTTTACAGTCACACATCTGAGCCGTTGTCAAGACAACAATGTCAATTCAGTGGAAACAGAAACCATTTGAATAAACATATGGGAAGATTGACAGGTTGGTTTTTCCCCCATTCTTCAACCCATTGTTTAGGCATCATGTAGACAGAGTCCAAGTCAAAGTTGCCACATCTGAAGTATAGATATAGTAGGCAGCTATCTTGTTTCATCCTTGAGTAATCTGACTTCACTGGCTAATGCACTTTTGTTGGTTGTTATTCAGTCATTTCAATCAATCATGTCCAACACTTTGTGACTCCATTTGGGGTTTTCTTGATAAAGAATCTACAGGGGGTTGCTATTTTCTTCTGTAGATAAATTTACAGATGAGGAAACTGAGGCATACAGGCTTAAATGACTTGCCCAGGGTCACAAAGTTGGCAAATGTCTGCAACTGGATTTGAATTAAAAAAGATGAGTCTTCCTAACTCCAGGCCCTGTGTTCTGTGCACCATGACATCATCTAGCTGTATTTTAGAGTTGCTCAATAAATTAACAGAGTATATAGTATAATAATTTCCCCTGTAATCCTCTATTTACCCTTTAAACCTGGGTCATCAATGAGGCTTTTTTTCCCTCAAATATCTCCAGCATTAAAAGAAGCATTCAATCAATCTGTCAATCATTTGGCACTTTTTTAATACTAACTGTGGTCTAGACACTGTACCAGAGATACAAAGAATAAAATAATCCATATGTGCAAGTTTACATTATAATGAGGGAGATGAGTATATTAGAAAAAGAAACAATTAGGGAGGGGGGAGGAGGAAGACAAGAAGAGTAAGAAGAAGTAGAACAACAACAACAAGAACAGGAAGAAGAAGAAGAAGAAGAAGAAGAAGAAGAAGAAGAAGAAGAAGAAGAAGAAAGTGAATACATGTAAATATATCCCCAAAGGGTTAATACAAGGTAGTTTAAGAGAGAGAGCATTAGTATTTGGAACACCTTGAAAGGCTTCATGGAGAAGATGGAGACTGAGCAGCATCTTAAGGGAAGAGAGCTCAATGAGGTGGTGGTAGAAAGAGTGCATTCCAGGCATGAGAGACAACTAGTAAAAAGGCACAGAGATGGGAAATGGGCTATTGAGTGTAAGACACAGAGACAAGGTCAATTTATTTGGCTCTCAGAGTGCAGGAAGGGGAGTGAAATCCACTGAGCCTGCAAAGGTAGGTCATGCACAGATTGGGTAAGACTTTGAAAGCTAAACAGAGTTTATTTTTGTTCCTAAGATAATCAAGTAGGGGTGACAAAGATAGATCTGTGCTTAAGGAAAATTACTTTGGTGGCAGGATATAGATTGGACTTGAGTGGAGAGAAACAAATCAGAAAGACCAATCAAGAATCTCTTGGAATAATCCAGGTGAGAAGTAGAATATGCACAGTTGGATTTAAGAAGAAAAACAGCATTTATATGGCACCCACTGTATGCCAAGTACTACAAATATGTTGTTTTATGCTCAATACAACCCTGGAAGATAGATACTATTATAATTCTCATTTTACAGTTAAGGAAACTGAAGCAGACAGGGGTTAAGTGACTTGTCTAGGGTTCTACAACTGGTAAGTGTCTGAGGCAGGATTTGAACTTCGGTTTTCCAGACTCCAGGCACAACACTCTATCCACTGCACCAAGCTAGCTGCCTATAGTTTCATACACTCACATGAAATCAAAGAATTCCATACTTGGAAGGCATCTCAATGCCAATCTACGTCAACTCATACCCTATTAAGAAACCTAATTGCAACACATTTAGCAAATTGCAGCCTGAACTTTACTTGGACCCACCAATAAAGGGGATCCCATCACCTTTTGAAGTTTGAAACAACCCAATATACATTTAAATAGCTCTGATTCTTAGCAAGTTTTTTCTTCTTCCATCAAGTCTAAATTTGCTCCTTTGCTACTTCCATTTATTATCCCTAGTTCTTCCTTCTGCAGCCAGACAGAACAAGTATAATCCTCTTTCCACAAAACAACTTTTAAAATAGTTTGGGATAGCTAGGTGGTATAGTGGTTAGAGTGTCAGGCCTGGAGTCAGAAAGACTCATCTTGCTGAGTTCAAATCCTGCCTCAGGCACTTATTAGCTGTATGACCCTAGAAAAGTCACCTAACTCTTTTTGCCTCAGTTTCCTCATCTGTAAAATAAGCTACCAAAGGAAATTGCAAACCACTCCAGTATTTTTGCCAAGAAAACCCCAAATGGGATTCTGAAGAGTTGGACATCACTGAAAACTAATAAATAACAATTACAATAGGTACTTATTGGGGCAGCTGGGTGGCACAGTGCATAAAGCACCAGTCCTGGATTCAGGAAGACCTGAGTTAAAATCTGGCCTCAGACACATGACACTTACTAACTGTGTGACCCTGGGCAAGTCACTTAACCCTCATTGCCCTGTCCCCCCTCCCAAAAAAGATAATTGTCATGTTCACCCAGAGCCTTCTCCTCATAAAGCCAAATATCTTAATTTATTTTTTGCATGGGGCAATGAAGGTGCTTTATGCACTGCACCACCTAGCTGCCCCCTCATTTATTTCAAATGATCTTCTTATTACATGAGCTCAAGTTACTTCACCATTCCCATGACCCTATTTGGCCCATTCTACAATTTACCAATTTCTTTCCTAATCTTCAGTACCTAGAGTTCTCTTGATGTGCTCTGACCTAGGGAAGAGTACAGTCTATTGTCTTCCTAATCCTCGAAGTTGTGTCTATCTTTGTATAAAATCATGGACCCCAACTTTCTTGGCTTCCATATCAAACTGTTGAATGATAGGGAGCTTGGAGGCCACTAGAAACCCTAAATATTTTTAAAGATAAATATCTATCAAGTCATGCCTCCTCTTTCATGTCATGCCCACCCATTCAATAAACAAGTCTCTTCTTGAGAACATCCTCTTCACTCATCAAAATGATTTTTCTAAAAGACAGGTCCAACCATATCGCTTCCCTACTCAATATACTTCTGTGGTTCTCTATTACCAATAGGATCAAATATAAAATCCTGTTTTGTGTTCAAAGTCCTTCATAACTGGGCTCCTTTCTACCTCTCCCATCTGCTTATATATTATTGTCCCTGAGATACTCTGCAGCTTAGTAATACTTGCCTCCTTGCTATTCCTCAAAGAAGACACCCTGACTCTTGGCATTTTTGTTGGCTGGCTGCTATGCCTGCAATGTTCTCCCTCCTCATCTACACCTCTTGGTTTTCCTTGATTCCTTCAAGTCCCAGCTAAAATCCCATTTTCTATGAGAAATCTTTCCTGATGCCCCTTAATGTTAATGCCTTCACTCTATTGATTATCTTTAATTTATCCTATAGATGATAGTTTATTTGTACATAGTTATTTACATATTGTCTCCCCCATTAGACTTGATCTCCTTAAGGGCAAGGACTATCATTTGCCTTTATTTTTGGATACCCAGCACTTAGCACAGTGCCTGGTGCATAGTAGGGATTTAATAAATGCTAGTTGACTATCTTATACTTGTAAAATTGATTTCTTAAACCAGAATGTTAAAACTTTATATTTATCCATATTAAGTTTCATTCTATTAGATGAAACCCAGTATTTTAGCCTGTCAAGATCTTTTTGGACACTGACTGTCATCTTCTATGTTAGTTATTCCTCCCAGATTAGTGTCATTGGAAAATTTGATATTTGGCATCTATGCTTTTGACCAGGTCACTGATTTTTTTAAAGGACAAGTCCTTTTGGTGAGTTATTGTGAATAGCACATGGCAGCCTTTTGGGATACCTATTTGTGGCCCACAGGGAACAAACTTATTTGAATAGAATATTTAACCCTACCATACTCTATTTTCTCCATCCACAATTTGAAGAGGCAAAGACATTACTAATCTTGCAATAACAACATCAACAACAATAATATAAAGGATTTGTATATGCTTTAAGGCTTACAAAGCATTTTGCAGATTTTACCTCATTTGATCCTCACAATAACCCCATTTTACTGATGAGGAAATCAAGACTATGAGAGGTTAAGTGATTTGTCCTGTGTCACATAGCAAAGCAATATCTGAGGAATCATTTGAATACAAGTCTTTTTTACCTCCAAGTCCAGCATTCTGTTCTTTTCTCTATCTCTGTTTTTGCAAGGCAGCTGTACCCAATGGTAAATTCTTCCAAATCTTACAATAAGGGTTAGAAGAAAAAAATAAAGGAAAAAAAAGAATTAGAAGACTTCCTAAATTCATAGCTCTAAAGCTAGAATACACCTTAAACATCATCTAACACACCCATTTTACAGATAAGGACACTGAGACCCAGAAAAGCTTGAACAGTACCTCAGAGATAATGAATCTCTGAGCTGGTATATGAACACACTTCCTCTCACTTCAAAGCCAATGTTCTTTTTTTGTTCTTTTTTTTGCCATACCACATGGTCTCATTTATCTCATTTTATTTACCTTACTATGAGTAATTTTGCCCCATGCCCTTGATAGAAATTAATATTATGTCATCTTTTGTCCTTGGTATTTTTCTGGGCCTCAAGTAGATAATATCTAGGGCCTAAATTCACCAACATGTAAAAAGACAGGGAAGCAGAAGAGGAGTTGCAGTTACAGGTACTGAGTTAAGCCCTTAGACTCTGCTGGTAAGGGAATTAATTCGTACTGAGTACATTCCTTATCTTCATGTTCACAGGCTAGGTCTCCGAATTTGTCTGCTTTGCACACTGAGTTCCCCCTCCCATTAATTAACTCCCTGGGTCTCGGTGACCATGCTGTTGGTCATCTAACACCACAATAGCATGAAGCCCACGTCAGGAGTTGGGGAGGGGTCCCTGCCCCGGCAGCCAGCCCACTCACCACCCACTCACAGACCCTCTATTGTACTGGTGAGGAAGGTAACACAGAAGGAACTTTACTGGGCTGGAGGAGAGACAAACAGGAACGAGTCAGGGAGGCCCCAGCTTGGAGGTCTCCAGTTCTTGTAAGACAGAAAAAGAAAGAGCGGAGCATGAGAGGGTGGGGGGAGGTGGCGAGGGGGGAGGGCAGAATGTAAAGGAAGAAGGAGATAGAGCCAAGAAGAAAAGTAAATGGGCAGGACAAGCAGTCATAAAGAAGACATTAGGATTTCTCTATTAAATCAAGTAATTCTAAGGATTGCCAGAGCCAGTCTGAATGTAACTCATCTGTGCCTTTGCCAGTTCCCATCACCTTTACTTCACTGTATTTTTTAAAAATCATTTTTCTTAGTGGCAAGAGTTTAGGTTACCTACTGAGCAGTGGGGTTCATGAAGGGAAAGTGATTTGGGATTCTTTTTTGTTATTCAATGTGTGGGTGTGTGTGTGTGTGTGTGTGTGTGTATTTAATTATATATGATGAGACAACAGTTTGATGGGTGTAGGCCAATTTCATGTAGGTCAGGAATTTCCAGTATGGAAACTCCTTCCACTGATTCAAAGAGACAGTTCCCAAAAATTTACAGTCTTAAAAGACTACCTGTGGTCCTAGGAGTTTGAGTGACTTGGAGATGGCCACACAACTAGTGTATGTCAAAGACAGGGCTTGCACCCGGATATTTCTTTTTGTTTGATTGTTTTTAGTGAGGCAATTGAGGTTAAGTGACTTGCCCAGGGTCACACAGCTAGTAAGTGTTAAGTGTCTGAGGCCGGATTTTGAACTCAGGTCCTCCTAACTCCAGGGCCGGTGCTCTATCCACTACACCACCTAGCTGCCCCACACCCGGATATTTCTTACTCCAGAGATAACATGACATAGTGATAATGGCATAGAGTATGAATTCAGAGGACTGGAGTTGAATCCTGGCTTAGCCATTTACTACCTACACCTTGTAATGTCCTCCATCACCTGGAACTTCCTTGCCTTGGAACATCTGGTCATCCATGCAGCCTTTTTACCCTGGAATATCCCTCTGTCCATTGATAAATGCCTCCTTAGAGCCTCCATTCAAATCCTACCTCAGACACTAACTAGCTTTGTGACCCTGGGCAAGTCATTTAACCTCTGCTTCAGTTTCCCCTTCTGCAAAATGAAGATAATAATAGTCCTTATTCCCATGGTTGTTGTGAAGATAAAATGAGATAAGATTTGTAAAGCATTTTGCAAACCTTAAAGCTCTATATACATGCTAAATTTTGTTGCTGCTGCTGCTGCTGTTTGAAGAAGCCCAGGTTGGCCATCCCTCATTCCCTTCCCAGCCTCTCTGCTGACATTCCTAACATCAAAACCATGTCCCTACAATGGGTACCTTTATTCTCCTTGCTGCCATTTCTGAGCTCCTTTTTTTCATATTGTCTTTCCCAATTGGAATATAAGCTACTTGAGGGCAGGGACCATCTTTCTTTTTTGTTCATATTTGTATATCTAAAGTTTAACACAGTGCCTAGCACATAGTAAGTATTTAATAAATGTTGGTTTTCTTCCTTTCTGCCTGACATTTGGTTAAGTCACTTAACTCTTCTGGGAATTGGTTTCCTCACCTATAAAATGAAGAGGCTGATAGGATACAAAGTAGATCCAGAGAAAGGACTATGACAGAAGCCCTGTAAGAAGGTAATAGATGTACTATTAAATACATGTCTTACTGATGATGAGAGTGAGGTTCAAGCTATTTGCCCACAGTTACTAAATGAAGGCTGTATGGTACAGGAGAAATAGCATCCCCCCTGGACCCAAGAGACCTGGGTTTAAATTCCACCTCTGACACTACCTATGCAACTTTGGCTGTCACATTACCAGGGGGTGGGGAGGGAGGGAGGGCGGCTCAGTTTCCTTACCTGTAAAATGAAATGATGTGACTAGATGGCTTCCAGGGTCCTAAATCTCTAGAGCTACAAACTGGCATTAAATGTAAGTGAAACAATAAAACAAATTGGGGGCAGCTAGGTGGCATAGTAGACAAAGCACTAATCCTGGATTCAGGAGGACCTGAGTTCAAAGCCTACCTCAGACACTTGACACTTACTAGCTGTGTGACCATGGGCAAGTCATTTAACTCTCATTGCCCTGCAAAATAAATAAATAAGTAAAATAAAAATAAAACAAATTTTAAATAAATAAATTAAGGGAGGGAAATTGGACTGAATGAGCTTTGAAGTCCCTTCAGGTTCTAACTATGTGATCCCATGACTCCAAGGCCAGCCTTCTATCCACTATAACAAACTGCCTCTCAAATCTGATTTCAGTGGAAATATACTTATATTATACATACACAATTACACACACATCAATGTGTATATTATATATATATACATTATGTATGGATTTAAGGTAGCGTCATGGCATTTAAAAAATAATTTATTAAATGACGCGTTCATCCCCTGAGGTATATGTACAATCATGTAATTCCACCATATGTACACATGTATAATAAAAAAATTCACTGGTTGGCTTAGGCAAGGGACAATCTCTCCTTTTCTATACAATTTGGGGAAGGGGGGAGTAGGGATCGAGAGGGGGCTGAGAGTACAGTTACTGGGTCAATTCATCAACCAGAAACCGGTGACATGCACTCTGACGCCGAACCCGTGTCTAAAAATACACAAATGTATACGGATTTGTTTGAAACTGTCCAAGCCTATATTTAGGACATTCCCAGCAAGGCTATAATGAGACTGTGTTTGAGACCTTCAGTCACAGCAGACTCTACCATTAATCTGAAGTTAGTTAAATTAACAACATTTAGGACTGGCTTGTCAATCTCCGTGTTCCAGGAAATTGCACCTTGAGGCTACTAATATTGCCAATTTTTCCACCGGAGTGTGTGCGGGCATGTGTGTGTGTATGTGTGTGTGTGTGTGTGTGAGTGTGTGTGTGTGTGTGTGTGTATTTTTTTTCTTCAGACCCTCCATGTGCATACACCATCACTGCTTTCTTACATCCACAGCACTTATATTATCATTTATTCTGGCCTCCTTTAGCCTTCCCCAGGGACTTCATATAGTGTAGCTGCTCAGTGAAAGAGTTTTTTAGCTTTATATTTATTTGTTTATTTTTCTGTCATGGCTCATGACTGAGGCTTAGAAAAAAAAAAGTGTGACAGTATTCAGAGTGCGTGATTGACTGCTGGAGCAACATTCATTAACCATGACAAATCTGCAGGAAAACACAGTCCTGAGTGTTCTAAATAGCAGTTAAAAAAAAAGAAAGAAAGAAAGAGAAAAAGAAAAAAGAAAAAGAAAAAAAGGCTAAACTAATTTTTCATTGACCTCATCTATAAATAAATTTAGTTTGATGGTGAGCAGGGGCAATCATAAATTAGTATTCATTTCCTGTAATTAAAACAAACATGACTATGAACACAGAGAATATGAATATATAACCACCTAATTTCCATTTCAAAATACAACTTAACAAATTTCCACTTGAGTTATCTTCATAAATTTCACCACCCTGCTCACCCCCATAAGTGAAAGAATGGAATTGCTCTCTTTCACTTGAGAAGATCTTATTTGGGCCTTGGGAGCCACAGGGTCATAGACTGAAAGAAGGTGTTGAACTCAATCTGAAAGACCCAACTGGGGAACCTGGTTCTTGAAGTCTCAAAACTTGATCTTCTTGATTTGCTTGATCTTCTTAATTCCTCTGGAGCCTCCAGGATACCACACCTGTCTTTTCTCCCCCTATTTTCAAGGTCCTTCCATCTAAATGAGGACTGTTTGTCTCAGCTGCCTAGTGATGAGATTTCAAATGGCTCTCTTTAAAGCAAGGATTCATAAGCATTTTTGTGCCACGGACTCCTTTGCCAGGATACTGAGGCCTATGGACCCCTTCTCAGAATGATTTTTTTTTTATGAATAAAATAAAATTCATAGGATTACAGAGAAAATCAATGACTGTATATTGAAATAAAGATGTATTTTTTTCCTCATCCAAGTTCATGGATTTCCTGAAATCTACCCAGAGACCTCTTGGGGGTCCATGAACCTCTAGTTAAGAATTCTTGCTGAGGACAACTAGGTGGCACAGTGGATAAAGCACCAGCCCTGGATTCAGGAGGACCTGAGTTGAAATCCAGCTTCAGACACTTGTCACTTACTAGCTGTATCACCCTGGACAAGTCACTTAACCTTCATTGCCCTGCAAAAAACAAAACAAAACAAAACAAACAAAAAAAAAACCCTGCTACAGGCATGCCAAGAATAAGTTTATACCCGCCCCCCCATAGTTTTGAAATATCTTCAGTAGTCCATTATAGTTGACAGGAACTCATGAAGGATTCTTGATTTTGTCAGGGAGAGGGGGTGGGGTGGAGGATTAGGGTGAGGGAGAATACTTTTGTGGAAAGTCTCTTCACCAATTCAGATTACAACCCATCTATAATCTAGGGCTAAGTCCTAACAAACTGCTTGAGGCACATAAAGGGTAAGTGACATGCCACAAACTACCCAGATAATAAATGTCAGAGACCTATTTCTGACTCTAAATCCTATCTACTATCCACTATACCATGCTTCCTCTTAATAATTTAGGAAATTTCATTTTAAAATGATTTTTCAACTTCTACTCCCCCATGTAAACCACTTTTAAACGTGTTCCTATGGAACAAACAGCCCCTTGTAACGTTGTTCCACCTAACATTGTATTTTCAGAGAACCAGTAAGTGGGGAATATGATATTTTGACCTTGATACTTAACATCCTGGTAAATGCCACTAATAATATCTCGTTTTAGTAACTTGACTAATCAAGAAATACAGAACTCATTCTCTCCAAATACTTTGGCTTCCTGCCAAAAGAGTATCATCCTCCCTAAAGAGAAGGGGCATTTACCATATATTTGACCCTACCCTCTTTCCCAAAATCTAGTTGAGCATGAACACAATACCTGCTGGACATCTCTACCTGACTATCCTATGGACATTTCAACCTCAACATGTATCCAACAGAATTCATAATTTCCCTCTCTCACCCTTGCCTTCCTCCAAACTTTCCTTTCTATGTTGAAGATACCACCACCATCCATCCAGTCATCCAAGTTCACAGTCCCAGATTTGTCTACTCTTTACCTTCCCTTACTCCACCCTCATATTCACAGTTGCCTATCATTTCCCACCTCAACATCTCCTCTGTTTGTCTCCTTCTCTCTCTACTTACACAGTCATCATCCTGCTTTGGGTCCTTGTGACTTCTCTGTACTATGGCAATAACCTTCTGCTTTGTTTCTTCCCTCTCTGATACATCTTCCCCACAGCTTCCCTCAAGAACAGCTCTAGGGGCCAGCTAGGTGACACAGTGAATAAAACACCGGCCCTGAATTCAGGAGGACCTGAGTTCAAATCCAGCCTCAGACACTTGACGCTTACTAGCTGTGTGACCCTGGGCAAGTCACTTACTGCAAAACAAAACAAAACAAAGCAAAAAAGAACAGCTCTAATCATGTCACTCTCTTACTCTAGAAGCATCACTGATTCCTTATTGACTCAAGGATAAAATACAAACTCCTTAAAGCCCTGACCAAGCTGGCTCCAGCCTCCCTTTATTCCACATGTCTCCCCTTTACCTCCTTGATATTTCAACTATTTACTGATTCTCACATTTGGTTTTCCATTCATCACCTCCTAAATTCCACACAGGCTGAAACCCATATCTGGAATGCTCTCTCTCTCACCTCTTCCATTTAAAATCTCCAACTTCCTTGCCAGCACAGATCAGTTCCCTTTTCTGATCCCCTTCTTTATTAAGCACTCTTTCTCTCTCTTCAGATTATACCCTCACAGTATCATGTCAGCTTTCTACGGGCATGGGGAGTAGGGTTGTTTTTCTCTTCTGTCTTTGTATCCCCAAGGGCCTAACACGGTGCATTGCCCATAACTGGCACTTAATAAATGCTTGTTAAATTGAATCTCTTTCCCTGCAGTCATCAGCCTTGAAAGCAGGTCAACACATCTCAATACCTTGGTCCAAGAAGCGCAACAGAGGGTAAATGAGCTGTCTGCCCAGGTGGAGAATGAAGGCTTCGGTATGGATAGTACAGATAAAGAGAAACAATTGAAAGCTTGGGAGTGGAGATACCGGCTCTACAAACGCATGAAAACAGGCTTCGAACATGCCAGTGAGTAGTAGCAAACTTCCAAATTTGATCAACTTCTATCTTTTTTGGGGGGATAACTTTAAATCTCGCTCTACACTTTAGTAGACAACCCATTCAGAGCAAGGACAATAGGAAACTGGGGGGAGGGTCACAGGGGGAGGGGAGCAGAGCTCTCTTGCTCCATTTTCTTATTAATAAGGTCCTATGTCCATAGACGTGTGGCTCCAGTGGCTCCGAGGCTGGACATACTCTTCTGTTTCATCTTCCTCCCTCCATGAGTTTTAGAAATGCGCGAAAATGGGCCTGTTGACCTGCTTAGCCTTGTGACCTAAAGAAACTGAGTGAGGAGGGGGAAGGTACATAGTTTAAAAAAAAAAAAACTTTTGCTTTAATTATAAGACTCCTGGC